>NC_137060.1:16902916-16925416 GCF_032717465.1 Coenobita brevimanus | reverse complement strand
TTTCTCTCCCTCCCTCACCGCCCTTGTCTCTCCTCTCTTCTCTCCCTACTTCTCTCTCTCTCTCCCTGCCTTCCCATCGTCACCCTCTTCTCCCTTCATTCTTCTCCCTTTCTCTTCCATTTTTTTCCTTTTCATCTCCTCCCTCCTTCCCATTTCGTTCCTTACCTTCCACTTCTCTTTCCTCTCCTTCTCCCTTCTTCCCTTCCTCTCCCTTTCCCTCCTCTCTTCCTCCCTTCCCTATTTCTCTCCTTACTTCTCCCTTTGTTTCCCTACCCTCCCTTTTTCTCGTCTTCCATTTATTTTCATCTCTTCATTATTGTTACTGTCTAATTTTTCTGTCTACTAATTATTACCCAGTTTTCATCTCTCTCTCTCTCTCTCTCTCTCTCACACACACACACACACACACACACACACACACACACACACACACACACACACACACACACACACACACACACAATAAAATCTACGTACTTTTCTCTTCCTCTTAACCTCTGCCCCTCTCTCTCTCTCTCTCTCTCGTCTCCATTCCCTCTCGCATTGCAAAAATAAATCAATAACTAATTTATGTCAGGATAACCGAACACCGCCCTCTCTCTCTCTCTCTCTCTCTCTCTCTCTCTCTCTCTCTCTCTCTCTCGGATATCCAGTGTTTGCAGTGTCGACAAGCGCTGTATTGGTAGCAGAGTCGGGAGGAAAGTCGGGAGGAGGAAAGTCGGAAGGAAAGTCGGGAGGAAGTAAATCGGGAAGAAAGTCGGGAGAAGGAAATCAGTGAGGAAAGTCGGGAAGGAAGTCGGGAGGAATGGTGTTTGGAGGAAAGTCGGAAGGGGAGAAATGAAGGAAAGTCGGGAGGAGGAAATTCAGGAGGAGGCGAGTGGGGAGGAGGAGAGTCGGGAGGAGGAAAATTGGAAGGAAAGACAAAGGGAAAACTCCGGAGAAGAGGAAGACGAGAAGGGAAAGAAGAGAGTCAGGGAGGAGGATGAGGAGGATTAGGATTAGGGATAGAAGGAGGAGGAGGAGGAGGTGGTGGGAAAAGAGAAGAGAAGACCGGAGGAAGATATTATGGAGTGTGGGGGGGGGAGGAGGAGGAGGAGGAGGAGGAGTTTTGCAGTGAGTGGATATGTTAGCTTCCTACCTTATCAAGCCAAGTGGACGGATCTCCAACTCTTTCCACTTACCCCCCCCCTCTCGCTCTCTCTCTCTCTCTCTCCAACTAAGTCTTTCTGCTTTCCCTGTGTTTCTTCTTCTTCTTCTTCTTCTTCTTCTCTCTCTCTCTCTCTCTCTCTCTCTCTCTCTCTCTCAGTTAACCCTGGCTCGAATCCCACGCCGATCGGACTCTGGGACAAATTCTGTTCCCCCTACGTCCCTTGTACACCCAGCAGGCATAGTTAGGGACCTGGATGGAATTTAGATGGTTGTGTGTCGTCGTGTTCTAGGGGATGATTGTGACCTGGAAAATAAACTGACTAAATCGCTCTCGCGCAGTCGACAGGTAAAATTTCATAGCCTTATTGATTTCGAACATTTCTAATTAATTCCTAATATATTCTAACCATTTCTAACATTAAAATCGATTTCTGACATTTCTAACCCGATTTATAAGACTGTCTAACCAAATTCTATGAAAAATCTAACTTAATTTATGGTCTTCACTTCTAACATTTTCTAACGTGATTTCTAACATAAAACTTGAATTCTAACATTTTAACTGGATGTCTAATATTTCCTAACCCAAATTACTAACATTTAATTCAACTTCTAACATTTTCCAGCTCGACATCTAACAATTTCACTTGATTACTAGCAATTTCCACAACCTTCTAACCCACTTCAAACGTCTATTTTATAATTCTAACATTTCTAACTCGATTCTTAACATTTTCTAACCCCCCTTCACTACGAGAGGTCTCCTCTAAGCTGATGAAAATCGTCTGGTTAACCTTTTCCGCCCGATGACGTACTTTCGCACTTCGTCCTTGGCATCTCCAGACGATTTCGTTCAACCCCTCGTTCTGATGGGGTTAATGAGGGCCACATCTAATCCCCCCAGTCCCACAAGCCTCCCCTCAGCTGAATAAAATCGTCTGGCGGTAGTAACACAACACTAAACAAGCGCAGAAGCACCAAATGAAAGGCTTCGTTGTGAAAAAAAAAAAATCATTAGGGCGGGGCTGACGGACTGGGACATCCTAGAGAAGCCATTTGCATCATAAAAAAAAGTTCCATCATTGTTCTGAGGCGGTTAATTATCCCAGGCGTCTTTAATTACCTCTTCTGTTGAGTATAATTAGCCTGTTCCATTCTGTGTCAGTACATGATTTTTCCTGCTATTTATATATTAAAAAAAAAAAAACACGATTTGGTTTAGCTTTGGGAAGAACCACTCGTAGCAAAGAGGCTTATAATTTACTGTTGGTATGTGATGATGATGATGATGATGATGATGATGACGACGGTGACTACGACAATAATGATGATGATGTGATTTACACGTGTTCTCCATCAGTAATTTTACGTACTATACAAGTAAAGTAAGATTATTAACTTCTTTTCCTTAATTAGTGATAGTTTTTTTCTGTATATTTCATGCCTACATATCTTCTTAAATTATTGCACTTCAGATTAAAATTCCTGAAGTCTTATTATTTTTTACCTTCATTTCTATTCCCATTTTTTTCATCTAATTATTCTCTTTCTGTACAATTTTCTTCCACTTTTATCTCAATTATCTTTACATACAAGGCCAGTTTTTCTCTCTGCCTCATATTTTTATAGATTTTTTTTTTTATCATTATTTCCTTTTGCATATTTTTTCTATATTAATTTATTTTCCTTTGATAATATTGCTCTCTTCTGTCTTCCTCTTCTCTCTCTTTTCAGTGTCTCTTTCTGTTCTCTCCTTCCCTGTCTTCAAGTCTGTGTCTTCCTCTTTTCCAGTTCTTATTATTTCATTTTGCATATTTTTCTATATTAATTTATTTTCCCTTGATAATATTCCTCTCTTCTGTCTTCCTCTTCTCTCTCTTTTCAGTGTCTCTTTCTGTTCTCTCCTCCCCTGTCTTCATTTCTGTATCTTCTTCAATTCTATTTCTTATTACCTTCTGTCCTGTATCTCCCTCTTATCCTTTATGTACACTCACTAAAAATTATTCGGCACCCCGAGACGATGAGCTTTGAAATTATGCGTAGAAGTGAAATTATGCTCATTTGGTAGTGTTGGTAATTCAGAATATTTGGTCCGCGTATCATATTGTATCACACCAAGAAGGTTTCGATTATTTCTTTCGTTGGGTGCACCTCTCTCTCTTCTTTTCCGTTCCTTTCTCTTCTCTCTCCCTTTCTCCTCATCTTTTCTTCTTCCTTTCTTCTCTCGTCATTCTTCCATTCTCCCTTCTCAACCTTCTCACATGACTTTCCCTCCACCTTCAGTTCCTCCTCTCCTATTTACCTCCTTCTCCTCCTCTATCATCTCCCTCATTTCGCTACATATATATTTATTTTCTTTCCTCTTGCCCTGACCATTTCGTCTCCCCAACCTTCTCTTTTTTGTTCCTCTCCATTTTCTTGCCTGTACCTCTCTCTTTTCTTTCCCTGTTTCCCTCCCTCATCATCTTTTTCTTTACTTTCCTCTCACTATGTTACCATTCCCCTTCCTCCGTACCTTCCATTTCTCACAATTTTCCCTCCCTCCCTAATTTCTTTTTCTCCATTTCAATAATTCAAAAATCTCTAAATACTTAACTAACTACCATCTATCATTAGACTAAATACTTCCACTAATTATTAAAACAACTGACCACCAAAACCACGATTATACTTATATAAATTCACCTTACGGCTTTAGGAAATATTTTTTCCACAATACATTCTTCTGTTCTCCATTCTCAGAAACAATTTGTGTCTATACTGATATTAATATTTAACAGCATTTCTGATGGCCGAATATTACAATAAAATGTTTTACTTCTACAATTGTATATCAATTATAATAAGATATTTTAATTCTGAAACAAGTTATTTAACTTTCTAAAAGTAATTTCTAACCACACTATTTTCTAACGTATTACTACTACTACTACTACTACCACTACCACTACTAAATACCAGGAGATAGCAAAAATAATAACAAAACTATATCAGACTGAATTACCGTTGTTAACCTCCCTATCGAGAGTCATGTACCTTCTAATAAGCCATCAACTAATTCTATCCATTCTAACATTCCTAACGCCTCTTAATATTTTTGGTACTGTAACTGTAGCAAACTTGACAATTCCCTTCTTCTTTAACATCAACTACTCTCCATCAATCAGTCCTAAACAATTATTTTATCATTCCAAGCCACCATTTTAACATTTCTAACATAACTAACATTCATTCTAACATTACCACGAAGCATATAAACATCCCAAAACATTTATATTAAACTCACTAACACTTCTAACACTTTCTAACATTTCTTGACAACCATTTTAACATAACTAACAGCCCTTTAACATTCCTAACAACATCAGCCCATTCTAACATTCCTCCTAACAATTTTACCCTCATAACAAAAATTTTAACAGGCCTAACAAACATTTTAACAGAATCTAACAAACATTATAACAGAGTAATTTTAACATTTTCAACATGTCCTTTTTAACATCTGTAACAATCAAAACACATTCAACACGTTAACATTGTCTTTCGAACAATTTTAACTTCTCTAACAGCCACAGTAACCATTCTAACAATTTCTAACATTACCAGCATTTCTAAAATCAACTCTAATATCTCTAACAATATTTGTTTTATATTTCTACGGCATTTTAAGTTTCCAAACACCCATTTTTTACATTTCTCAGTCATTCTAATATTTCTAACAGCAAATCTAACCTTCCTAACAATTTCTAACCATCCTAACATCACAAACAGCCATTTTAACAATCCAAACAGCCATTCTAACTATCATTTTATTGTCTAACCTTTCTAACAGCTTTCCTAACAATATCTACCCACTCTAACAACTCGACTAATAATCATTAACCCTCCTAACAATATTTAACCATTCTAACAGGCCTACTAACAATATCTAACCATCCTAATAATATCTACCCACTCTAACAACTCAACTAACAATTTCTAACCATTCTAACATCCCTCCTAACAATTTCTAACCTTCCTAACAATATCTAACCGCTCTAACAGCCATTCTAACAATTTCTAACCCTTCTAACAACTTCCAAAGAGCTCCCAAAATCTAACAGAGAGCAGGCTAGTCCGGACACACTGCAAATAACTTCATCGGCACAAAAACAAAAACAAAAGAAAGAAAAAGCACATAAAAAATATATATAACGTAACGAAATCCGGCCAACGATGAAAAAACGAAAAAAAATAATTGTTGTCAAAAACAGAAAATTGGAAAGAAAAAAAAACTCGATCAATTTGGAGAACCCCCTCCCCCCCCCGAAAAAAAAATGGCTTGCCTATTTTTAAAGCTTTTTTCTTTCCTCCTTATTTTTCATACCCTATGTTTAAAATGTATATGGTTATTTGTTTGTGTGTGTGTAATTAACTAGTGTACAGTACTTGAGTGCGTGTGTGTGTGTAATTAACTAGTGTACTGTACTTGTGTGTGTGTGTGTGTGTGTGTGTGTGTGTGTGTAATTAACTAGTGTACTGTACTTGTGTGTGTGTGTGTGTGTGTGTGTGTGTGTGTGTGTGTGTGTGTGTGTGTGTGTGTGTGTGTGTGTGTGTGTGTGTGTGTGTGTGTGTACTTTTAAAACCCACCCTATGTAAGCTTAACCCCTTCACCCCAAGGACGTCACTTGCCCTCTATTCTCGCTGCTCTCAGACGATTTTCCTCAGCTTGGGAGAGAGAGAGAGAGAGAGAGAGAGAGAGAGAGAGAGAGAGAGAGAGAGAGAGAGAGAGAGAGAGTATCTTAAGCTGAATAAAATCGTCTGGCGGCGTTAAGAGTAAAATTAACAAGACGTCATCGTGTTGAAGGGGTTAGCAAGGTCGATAATTCTGTGCAGTAGTAGTAGTAGTAGTAGTAGTAGTAACGCCAAGCTCATCTCAACATGAACCCAGTGGACTGCGGGCTGAAGTTACCCCTCTCCTGCAGCCCACCATCCTCCTTTCGGGGGGGATAGGGAGCGAGGTGATGGAAGTTTGTATAATTGGGCAGCTCCACCACCCAGTTATATCAGTGCCACCACGTGAAGGCGTCCCTGTCCAAGACCGTAACTGTGTATAAAAATATAAATAAAACATACTCCTAATAAAACCGGTCTTTTATTTAGCACAATCCGTATGATTAGCGGGGATAATAAAGAAAAATAAATGACAGCCATAACTAACAGAAAACGAAAAAAGAAAATATTGCCAATCATGCTAAACGTAGCAAGGAAAAAAAAATGATAAAGTCTACGGGAATGACATGCCTCGTTATGGAATCAATATTTATTATGTCATTTACTCAGTTCCATATGATACCTTTTTCCTTTTTTTTTCTTCCTTTTTTCTTGCTATCTCCAGACGGTATTTATTCAGCTCAGGAGACCCCCTTGGGAGTGAAGCCGTTTGAGGCAATCTCCATTAACCCCTTCAGCACGAGAACGTACAACCAGGAACATTTTTTTCGTTTAATATTTAACCTCATTTATTTCCCACCTCCTTTGCTGGCTAATATTCCTAAGCTTAGAGAGGCTTAGTATACTTCTCTGCCTTAATATTTCACCTCTTCTTATTCTTGTATATCTTTCCTGACTAATACTCCTAAGCTGAGAGAGGCTTGGTGTATTTCTCGGCCCTATTATTCCACCTCGTCTTGTCACTTTCTTTTGCTGGCTAATATTCCGAAGCTGAGGGAGGCTTGATATGTGTTTCTGTCCCAAAATTTCACCTCTTCTTATATATCTATTCCTGACTAATATTCCTAAGCTGAGAGAGGCTTGGTATATTTCTCAGTGTTAATATTCCACCTCTTCTTCTCACTTTCCTTTGCTGGCTAATATTCCTAAAGCTGGGAGAGGCTTGGTATATTTCTCTGGCTTAATATTTCACCTCTTCTTATTCTTATATATCTTTTCCTGACTAATACTCCTATGCTGAGAGAGGCCTGGTATATTTCTCAGTCCTAACATTCCACCTCTTCTTTTCATTTTCCTTTGCTGACTAATATTCCTAAGCTGAGAGAGGCCTGATAGATTTCTCTACCTTAAATATTTAACCTCTTCTTTTTCTTCTATATCTTTTCCCGACTAATATTCCTGCACTGAGAGAGGCTTGGTATATTTCTCAGCGTTAATATTCCACCTCTTCTTCTCATTTCCCTTTGCTGACTAATATTCCTAAGCTGAGAAACGGTTGGTATATTTCTCTGTCCTAATATTTCACCTTTTCTTATTCTTCTATATATTTTCCTGACTAATATTCCTAAGCTGAGAGAGGCTTGGTGTAATTCTCAGCCCTATTATTCTACTTCGTCTTGTCACTTTCCTTTGCTGGCTAATATTCCTCAGCTGAGAGAGGCTTGGTATGTTTCTCTGTCCCAATATTTCACCTCTTCTTATTCTTCTATATCTTTTACTAATATTTTTAAGCTGAAAGAGGCTTGGTTTATTTCTCAGCGTTAATATTCCACTTCTTCTCCTCACTTTCCTTTGCTGGCTAATATTCCTAGGCTGAGAGAAGCTTGGTATGTTTCTCTGCCCATTGTCGATTCTCTCTTACATGATGCGTCAGGGAGGAGAGTGACGGACATGCCCTAAGTGTGACGCAGACGCAGTGAATTTGTAAACGAACCTTTGTCCTTAACTGTACTTTGCATTTTCTTCTGGGTAAATACAGACGATTTTACCCAGCCTAAGAAAAGCCTGTCGGGGTGAGAGGGGGTTAATGCTTTCTCCAGTATAGAGATTTATTCACACTATCCAGACGATTTTATTCAGCTTCGGCGAGTTGAGAAACTGGAGGGGTTAGAATGATGGCCGATATCTTCACTACCATGCGGCTCTCTTTACCACAAATAATAAAATAAATAAAGTAAGTAAAGTAAAAAAAATCGTCTGGAGGCAGCAAGAATAAAATTGTCATCATACTGAAAGGGCAAAAAAAAAAAAAGCTGGATTAATTTATACAGGGGGATTACCGCGTTTTAATCCTTTCAGTCCGAGAACGTTATTTTCGGATTTATTTTTTGGATTGTATGATAATTTTGATTAATTTTGGAGAGCCCCTGTATATTTTCTTTTTTTAAATGATGGGTGTATCTGGTTCCTAAATTTTGGAAACTCACTATGCAAACAATAAAGTAAAAATAAATAAATAAATAAATAAATAAGGTCAGGAGACAAGTAAAATAAATAATACTGTCCTCGGTTTGAAGAGATTAAAGATACCATTGGATCACAGGAAAATGGGTAAAAAAAGAGAAAGAAAGAAAAAGAAAGAAAGAAAGAAAGAATGAAAGACAGAGAGACATACATACATAGACAGACAGACAGACAGAAAGACACCGACGGGCAGACAGACAAACAGAAAGAAAGAAAGAAAAGAAAATGAAAAAGTAAGACAATAAGTACCATTATTATAAGAAACCTAGAGATGTGGGTACTGTAAGATGCAGCGAAGAAATTAACAAGACATATATAAGAAAATGATAAGTGTAAGAAAAAATGAAAGAAAATTTAGGCATAACGAGCAACATTATGTAAGAAAAAGAAAAAAGAAAAAAGAAAAATAAAGAAAATTGATGTACAGCGATCAATATTATGTAAGAAAAAGGAAAAAATAAAAATAAAAATAAGAAAAAATAAAGAAAATTAAAGTATAACGAGCAGAATTATGTAAGGATAAAAAGAAAATTAAAGTAAAGGGAGCAGTATTATGTAAGAAAAAGAAAAAAAAAACAAAGAAAAATAAGGTATAACTATCAGCAATATGCAAGAAAATGAAAAATGAAAAATAAAATTAATGTACAACAATCAGTATTACGTAAAAAAAAATGAAAATATAGATACTGTCCAAGGCAATGAAGGAATGATAGAGACTAATTTAAGAAAAGAAATAAAGGGGAAATATGAAGAAATATGAAAAATAAAGATAATATGAAGAATAAAAATAATTCTGGATAAGGTGTAGATGAAGAAGGCCTCGGCATAAATACATAAATAAATAAATAAAAGGAAGAAAATCACTGAATACTGGAATAGCAATACCTTCACCCTCTTCACACACACACACACACACACACACACACACACACACACACACACACACACACACACACACCCATCATTAACACCCCCTTATTACAGACAGTCATGACTGGTGCCACGCATCCTCTTTATCTATCTCTATTTAACAGGTCATTCGCAACACGTATAATTAATCTTCATAATTTAAAAAAAAAGTTAGTTCTTTTGACGTAACATATGCTCTTTGGGAACTCATTCAGGTAAACGGCGGACGATTTTCCTCAGCTTGTGGAATTATGAGTATCTGTAATTTCCTGAATACTATAGAAATTCCTACCATACTACTTTCACCTTAACCTGGTCCAAATTTTCATCCTTTTGCAGCTCATTTCACGTAGCTCAGGGGCAGAAAAAGACAATACTATGGTTCTACATCCTTTACATGGCACTTCTTTGTGACTAGCACAATAGGCTATATTTCTAGATGAAGGGATGGCAGTTTTAGGCCAAGTAAGAGTAAAAGGAATATAGTGCAGATTTTTCATCATGCTCGTCAAAAAAGAAAGAAAAAAGAAAAATGAGAATATAACTGATTACCGGAAGAGAAGCAGAAATACCAAAGAAAAAATACATATACTTAGTTGATCTTATCAATTTTCTTTCTAACTCCAAGCATTAATAAAAATAACAAATAATCATGTAAATGTATGCAATTTGTGCCAGAGGTAGTTTGTGTTAAAATATAATTCCACTGTCATCCTCTAAAGTAGTTCCGGAATTTATTTTCAGTATTGTATAAGAATAATGCTATGTTCAATAATATCTACATTTTTAAAGGGACGAATAA
The DNA here is from genome assembly GCF_032717465.1 of Coenobita brevimanus. NCBI lineage: Eukaryota > Metazoa > Arthropoda > Malacostraca > Decapoda > Coenobitidae > Coenobita > Coenobita brevimanus. The sequence goes on along the minus strand of NC_137060.1, from coordinate 16,915,380 downwards.
TGCTAAGGTGTATTATTTAATCTTTTTCAGTACAACAATAATGCTCACTTTGATTATTCCATTTATTTTTTGGCATAAGGAAAAACATTAACTTCGATTATTTCAAAATTTTTAGCAGAAGAATAATGTTAACTTCAATTACATCAGTAAATATTATACATACATGATTTGATACAGTTTACAGGATTGCGTTACGGGTTTCTGCAATAAGTATAATCCAGTTTCTTTTTCCCTAATCCTGTTTCAAAATTGCTGTCAGATTGCTTCCACCTACAAATAAAATAATAAAAGTTATAGACGATTATACACACATATTTGTTTCATTGAGAGTTACATTAAATATTACATTTATTTTCACTCCTAATTCTGCTCTAATATTATATCATTTCATTTTTTCTAATTATGTTCCAATATTCTCTGCTGTGAAAATAATAATATAAATTCTAACAGATAATTATGGAAGATAATCATACCAAAATAATTATATACTGCTAATGTGATTGTGTCAGTGGTAGTTCTATTAAAAAAACATTCCATTTAACTCATTTATTTTCTAGTAATGCAGTTTTAATAATCTTTTCGGTCAGAATAATGAAAAAATACACACACACACACACACACACACACACACACACACACACACACACACACACAGAATTACCGTACATAAACCTCATCCAGAAAGGGGTAGCCGAGTTGCCTTGAGAGAGAGAGAGAGAGAGAATCAACCCACCTTCTCACCTGTAAAGCAGTTCCAATGTTTCTATACCATTACACAACACTCACATAAAGAACAATCTATTACAACCCTGATTTAATACTTCCATTCGGCCATTAGTCACTGAAGGATAATTCTCCGTTGACGCTAAACATAATTATTATCTGGCTTTATAGTTATTCCCAAATCATTTTGAATAACTGAATCTGTTATTGTAATGTGGGTGTCTGTGCTGCTTCTTATATATATAGGGATTATTTATTTTATTTATTTTACTGCTTTAGTCATGCCTGTCTCTCTGGTGACTTTCTGAATGATTTTATTTTTCACCGTCTGTATTATCATCATCACCTTTTGTGTTTCTTTTCCTATGCTTGTCTACTAAATGTCTATACTTATCCTCCTCCTCTTCCTGCTCATCATCATCATCATCATCATATTATTATTATTATGTCGGGCTGGGAGAATTAAACTTTTGCATCATCATCATCATCATCATCATTTTCATCATCATCCTCTTTCCTACAATCAGAATATTTAATGAGTTTGGTAAGATGAGCTTTATTCCTCCTCCCACTCCTCCTATGCCTTCTCTTTCTCCTACTCCTCCTCCTCATCATCATCATTATCATCATCATCATCATCATCATCTCCACTGTTATAAAAGGGTCTGTTAGGGTCCAAAAATATAAATAGGAAATCATATTAATTTCACGAAAATTTCCAGAAAAGGGAACCACACACACACACACACACACACACACACACACGGAAAAAAATGTCTGTCTGCATAATTTACCACATATCTTTTTTTTCGAATTAAGTAAACTGTTTATCTAAAATATACAAAAATTTTTAAACTTTGAAAATAAACTCTCTTACGCTTCTCCTCACCTACTACCAGCTACCAACATTCTGACTACCAGCTACCAACATTCCAACTACCAGGTGCTTGCTTCTACCACTATCGCTACCAAAATTGTTGACGTCACTACCACAACTTCCTCCTTAACTACCAACATCCCTATAACTACAGTCGATATCTCAACTACCACCATCCACACTACCACCATCCTCTCTAAAAATCCACGCCACCACCATCCACACTACCAACATCATCCTCTCTAAAAATCCAAGCTACCACCATCCACACTACCACCATCGCCACTACAATTCTCTAAGGGAAATAGGGTCTGATTTTAATAGTAACCAAGGAGATTCATCCATACCCCATAACCGGGGCTCACTGAATTTTACGCCACCAAGACTTAATATTCGTCAGATGAAAACAAACAGAATCTATACTCCTTTCACCTCAACCTGGCGCAGAATTTCGTCCTTTTTCACCCCATTTCACGTAGGCAAATTGGGGGGAAAATACAGCGATGCAGCTCGACCTACTTGCCACACCACTTCCTCGTGACTAGCATGGTGGTTTCGTGTTTAATCTATTTTTTTACAACTCGGTAATCAAGGCGGTGAGAAGCCAATTTTAGGCCAAGTTAGAGTAGACGCGGTATAGCAGTGAAGGGGTGAATGAAGCCTACAGTATATCTAACATTCTAAAGGCTCCATCTAAACTATTCAAGTGCAGAAAGTCTCTCCTAAGTACCCAAAAAAAAGGAAAAAAGGGAAAAAGAAAAAAAATATTTCCGAAGTAAAAAGAGAAAAAAGAAAAAAAGAAAAAACTCATCTAAAGGCATCCAGAATAAAACTTTTAAATCCTCGATCGTCGTAGTGAAGGGGTTAATAATGACGGTAATAAATGTCCCCCTTAATAACCCCTGGGGAGGCCTAATTATCTCCCCACCCAATTTACCTCGCCAGAGTCCTTAAATGCCCTAAATTATACGAGGTGCTAATGAGCATTTATCGGACATTTATTGACATTTATTAGGCTGCTCTCTCGGGGAATTAGGAGTAGCGTTTATGGCATGCCTGGAGAAAGACAAGAGGAGGATGGAAAGATGGAAAGATGGGGAGAGAAAGATGCTTAAAAGAGTGGAAAGATGCTTAAAAGAAGGGGGAAGTGCCATACCTGAGGAAGATGAAAGGGGAAGAGGATGAAAAGGATGGAAAGATGGGTACAGAAAGATGCCTAAAAGGGTGGAAAGATGCTTAAAAGAAGGGAAAGACAGGTGTAAGGGAAGGAGGATGAGAAAGACTGATGGTGAAAAATGTGTAAAAATGACAGACATGAAAGAAAACTAGAGAGCTGAGACAACGAGGACAGAAAAAAAGATGTAAAGATGGAAAGAAAGATGCTTAGAAGAAGGGGAAGACAGAGACGAGGGAAGGAGAGTGAAGATGTGAATCGTGTGGGATGTGGAAAGATGATGGAGAAAACAGGAATTTGAGAGAAGCGGAGATAGATGAGGATAGAGAGAGATGCATGATATATTGATTGAGTTAGAAAGCTGCAAAGATGGGATTGAAAGATGCGTAACAGACGGGGGAAGATAGGTAAGGGGTGAGAAACATGGGGTGAAAAAATGTTGAAAGATTATAGGAATGAGAAGACTTTGAGGGAAGCTTAAACAACTGAGGATAGTGAAAGATGCCTGAAAGATAATGACGCAGGAGACTGATAAAAATGGAAAGAATCTGATGGAGGATTGGACAGATGAGGACAGAAAAAGATGAGTAAAAGATAAAAAAAAAGCATGTTCTTGACTGACCTGAAGATGAAGGGAAGAAGATGAATGTGAAAAGGACGGTAAAGATGGTGTGAAAACCTAGGAAGAAGTAAAAAAGATGCGAAAGAGATGCTGTGGAGTGGCAAGGGTGAAGATGAAAGATGTGAAAAAGGAGAAATGATAAAGGTGAAGATGGAGAAAGGAAGAGAAGAATGGGTGAAGGAACTGATAAACACTGGGAAAAAATAAAAGAAGAAAAAAGACAGGAAAGAAACCGTGTGGAAAGATAATATTAACAGATTACAGATGACGAAAACTTGGAAGGAAAAAAAAAGAAAAAAAGGGAAAAGGGAAGGACACAAAAGATAGTATGTGGGAATATGATAAAGGTGGGAGAACCTGACAAAATTATAAAAAACGGGAAAACTTAATAAACGGTAAAAAAATAAAAAGACAGGAAAACTTTGAGTGAGGAAAAGAACGACTTGAAAAGAGGTTAAAAAATGAAAGATGAAAATGATGGAGAGAACTTGCGAGAGAAGATGTTTATATACATGATGACGATAGGGATAGATAGATAGATATAGATATTGTGAAGAAAATGATGAAAAGATGGTGGAGCTGTAGCAAAGAAGAGGGGTGGTGTGGGGGAAGGTGAAGACGGGGAGAGGATGAAAAGATGAGGCTAAGCAGTAATATGAGAAAGCGAAGAAGTAGACGAGAGAAGGAAGAAGAGAGGAGACAAAGTGAAGAAAGATGGGTAGAGAAGACAGAGAGAAGCTGATGAAGGGAGATGAGAAAAGACGATGTGAACAGATGACAAAGATGAAGAAAGAAATGAATACAGTAAGAGAAATGGAAAGGATGGGAATAATGAAGAATGGTGTGAATGAGACGATGTGAAACGATGAAGGAGATGAACGGAGAGGGATGGGAAACGATGAAGATGATGAGGAAAAGAAATGTAAAAGATGGGACAGAGAGAGAGAATGAAAGAACAACAGACAATGACATACAAATCACACCAACCCTTTAATCCCACATATATAAACTAATACAGAAGGCTCTCCCCCACCCTCCACTCCCTCAAGAATTAGGTCAGCCAGAAACAGTGATAAGAACATTTTAGGACTACACAGTTACATGAAAGAAAATTTTAGAGGAAAGTAAGTACTGTGACGAATGAAAGAAAAAAAAATACAATTAAAAAAAGGAGGCAAATCTTGTTAAAAAAAAAATATATATATATATATATATATAAATATATATATATATATATATAAACGGAGTGGTGAAATACGAGAAAAAACCAAAGTACGAACTGTGATTAAAATAATACAATAAGAAAAGGGGGCAAAACTTGTAAAAAAAAAAAAATGGAAGGCTTGATGAACTGGAACTGTGAAATACGAGAGAGAGAGAGAGAGAGAGAGAGAGAGAGAGAGAGAGAGAGAGAGAGAGAGAGAGAGAGGCAAACAGAAGAGAAATGAGATAATCTTTATAATGATGACAAGCTGTTAGACGTAGCTGTATATTTCCCTGGGTAGTGTTCATGACGTCATATAAACAGCTGAAGGTGGTTAAACTGCTCTATCCTGAAATTCTTGTGTCGTCTGAACTAAAAGGAGACTGTTTGAGATGCATCATGGGTTAGGACATTCTTGATGGTCTGGGGCAACAGGAGTGTGGATATACATCATGTGGATTGACATTCCTAGTAAGTAGCTGTGTGTACCTCCAGCAGACACTACATACTGCACAAACGAGATACATACTAGTGCCTAAAATTATTACATATCTATAACTATTACATATATTAATTCCTACAGACAGACTGCAAAATCGAAAAGACAGAAGAAGAAGAATTAAAAGGGATAAAGAAAGGGATGCCAGCGAGGAGAAAATTAATACTGAATGATTAATGGCCTGCGAGAAAATGGTGTGAAAATGAAGGATGTGATTAAGATAAAAAAAAAAAAGGAAAAATTTACGAACGACGAGACAATACAGGAAAAAAGTGCTATAAGGGGAAATAATGCGACCCTGAAAGGCTAAAGGAAAATTATGGATGAAAGAAAGATATGATTAATAGATGATGTGAGGTAAAGTAAAATGAAAGAAAAAAAAGGAAAATGAAGAAAAAGCAAGAAGAAAAAAGGCGATTATGAAGCAACAACAAAAAATCTATAATAATAATTATAGTAATAATTATATAATAATAATAATAATAACAATAATAATAAAAATAAAAATAACACAGTAATAACAATAATAATAGTGATAACAGTTATAATAATAATAATAATAATAATGTGGTAGGTGGGGGCATCACCATCCACTCACTCAATGTACAGTAGTGCTGCTCTCGTGTGACTGCCTTTTCTTCTCTTCCTTCCATCTTTCCTTTCTTCCTCATCTGCATTTCTTTTCTTCATGCTTTCCTCTCCCTTCTATCTACGGATGACTCTACACTGAGTGACAAGCCAATGGTTTCCTGTACGCCAGGAAACCATTTACTACGGTGGGTGGTAACCATATTACCATATTATGACGCCTGGTGGTTTAGTGGGTAATTAAGGTGCTCCAATCGGACTGAGCCGGTGAAGGTTTATATCCATGGGGTGGTTGGGGTTTATTGCTCACTTACTGCCACTCATGGATGAGTGAGGCTGGTCACTCTTATCTTATATGTCAGGACCAACTTGCCTGGCCCAGGGCTCCTACGCTCCTCATGGGACAACACAGGCTTAGATAATGATGATGATGATGATGATGATGATGATGATGATAAAAACAATAATAATAATAATAATACTAATAATAACCATGTACTGAATGCGCTAACACCTTCACCCCAATGACGCAATATACGCCCAGCAATTGCTACCACCAGACGATTTTACTCAGCTCTGGAGGGAATTTTCGAACTGGGGGTGTTAGTTATAGCTTTCCTTAATCCCTTCAAGACAAGAGACCATTCCTAAGCTGAAGGAAATCGCCTGAAAACTGCAAGAATAAAGTGAAAAAAAGACCGAATTTTAACCAAGGAATTTAAGACAGAAGGGAAGATTATGCACTATGAATACAACGTTGGAAAACAATGACAAATTAAAGAATATATTAAAATCTGAAGAAGGAAAGATGAAGGGATGAAAAAATGACAATAATTTTGCATTAAAAAGATAAATGAAGAAAAACAAGACGCGGTGCCAAGGCACGGCACACCCGTCCCCGGCAGTCATTTTAGTGCTGACGTATAAACACAACAGGACACCTAGTCAAAACTGTCACATATCAAATTTGGAGTAAATCTGGTGAAAATTGACGATTTGAGGCCCACTTGAAATTTTGGGCCCGATCCACCTGACACTGACCCCCCTACCGATAACTGAGGGGTGATCCCCCTGATGTAATGAGGCATTTTATAGGATGCAGATTTGAAAGATGCACCTTCAGGTTTTGGTTGCATGTCGATACGAAGAATTTGAATGGAGTTATGGCGAAAAAAACATTTTATTTTACATTATTTGGGCCTATAGCCTGGGCCTTGGCCCAATTTGGCCCAAAATATAATCAGGTGATCAGGTCATAGCCCATCATCCCTGTAATTTTAGTCAAAATCTCACCAGCAGTTTTCGCGTAAAGTTGTTAAGACAGACAGACAGACAGACAAGCCGAGTGAAAACAATACCCGTCGCCGAGCCCCTCCGGGGCGGGGACGGGTAATAAATAATGAAAACCACGCGATAAAGAGAAGGAAATGACGATGAAGAAATGAAAGACTCTAAAATGAATAAAAAAAAGGAAGTAATATCTTAATAATAATACAACGAGATGATATGCAAAAATACACCCTACTTAGAGAGAGAGAGAGAGAGAGAGAGAGAGAGAGAGAGAGAGAGAGAGAGAGAGAGAGTTAACCATAAGCAAAAAAAAAAAAGTATATATCCAAAAGAGAACTAACACACACACACACACACACACACACACACACACACACACACACACACATACACACACAAATACATAAATACATCTCACTGTCCTCCTTCCCATGATCACAAACACTGTCTTCTTCGCAACAAACTTTTCTCCACATACTGCCCTGAGGAGCTGCAAAACAACATCAATGGACCCATCAATGCAACACTCCATCTCTTGCATCGTTGCAGGCCAAATTATAGAGGTCCTTCTCCCTTGTATATAATCTTTGGGTGGAAGGACTGTGATGATAGAGATTGATGATACTTAAAAAAATAAATATATAATGGTGCTGAGAAAAAACATGATTTCTTTTTTATTTTTCGATTTTTTTTTTTTTTTTGTGGAGAAAGAATGATCAGGCGTAAAAAAAAATAATGACATACTGTGAGGTCAAAATATATAGGATTTTATTTTGTCATGGGGATAGAGATGGATGAGACTATTTTATCTGTCTGTCTATTTATCTGCCTATCTATCTATTTATCTGTGTATGTATGCTCCAAGAACTTAATGGATTTCGTGCTTTCAGGAGTAGGTAAAAATTAGAGCAGAAGTCTCTCTCTCTCTCTCTCTCTCTCTCTCTCTCCATTCCTAGCTCCCACCCACCTCATTTACGACACAGGATGAGGGTTTTTGATGGTGGCAGTGGTGGTGATTACAATTTTTTTCCTAAACGCATTTCCTCCTATTAAGCTCCATAAATAAATAGCTTAAATAAAAAGAGAAAAAATTTACCACCAATTTCCATGTGAATAAGAAAAATAATCATGAATAAATTATAGTAGTTACAACCCTACGCTGAACCCCGTATACTGCAGGCTGAAATTCCCCTCCTCCTGCAGTCCACCATCTTCCTATTGTGGGATAGGGAGGGAGGTGAGGGACGTTTGTATACCCAGGCAGTGGAGCCAACCAGATATATCAGTGCCACCGCGAGAAGGCGCCCCTCGTAATTATAAGCAAATATCCCTCATAAATCAAAAGAAGTAACATCATATTTTTTAATGTTAATATGGGAGACCCAGATTAATGGTTTTCTTTAATTTATATGTATTTGGTCGGGGTAACTTTTGCTTTTTCAGTCTTTGCTACTTTCACGATGCAAGAAAGAAAGAAAGAAAGAAACGGATACTAGAAAGACAAAGTGAGTAACTGTGAGAGTGTATGAGAGTGTTGTGGTTAGAGGAAAACTGCAAGGAGGAGGAGGGAAAGACTAAGAACTAAATGAGGTGAGGGAATATTTGCGGTGGGTGAATCAATCTCGCCTGGATGGTAGGGAAAGCAAAGTAAATGATGATGTTGTACAAGTAATGGAGATTGTACATAACCCCTTCAGCACAAAGACTTCTCCCATGCTAAGTACAGTTGTGTGGCAGCAAAAAATAAAATACAAGGAAATAAATAAAAATAAAAAGATATAATCGTACACAAGGGGTTAATGGCTCCGTAAAATCGTCTGGGGATAATATCTATATCAATGTCGATCTATCTTTATATCTATCTGTCTCTTTACTTACCTATCTATCTATCTATCTGTCTGTCTTTATTAATCTTTACTCATCTATTTATCTATCTATCTGTCTCTTTATCTCACTTTACTTATCTGTCTGTCTATATGTCGATCAATCTTATCTATCTATCTGTTTATCTATCTATCTATCTACCTATCTAAGGAGTAAGTGGGGACTGTCTGTAACCTTTCCACTGCTAGTTTTTTCTTTCCACGCTGAGAGAAATCGTCTGAGGGAGGCGAAAAATAAGCAATTAAAAAAAAACACTAACTACCACAATTTCATCAACTACCAACATCGCTACTACCACTATCACTTCTACCACTATCGAATTCATCAGTCACAGCCACCAAAGTTCTATCCACCAACATTATCACCACCACCACCACCACAATCGCCGGCTGTCTCTACCACCACTGCTACCTAAATTGCACCTACCAATATTCCACCGCCAGCTCTACTACCACCATCGCTATCAACATTGCTACCACGATCGATTCTACCACCATCGCTGCTACCAACATCCCTTTGTGCCACTACAACTATCGATTTTCAACATCACTCCGTCTACAACCATCGCATCTACCACTACTACCACCATTTTTCATTAATTAATCCACTATAGTGACGCCCTTTCATTTTCTTTCTCGCAAAATTCAGACGATTTTTTTTATTATTGCTACCTCCAGACGACTTTACTCAGCTTACGAAAGGTCTCTCGTAGTGAAGGGGTAAGGAAGCTCCCTAACACCTCCTCTTTAGCGATTTATCTTTGGGTATGGCTGGCTGATGTTCTTTTATACGTTGTTTATGCTGAGTATGGCGGCACTGGAGGGATTTATGTAACACGGAGCAGGACAATTAGGTGTAATAAGCAAAATAAATCGCTTAGGAAAAGGTGTTAGGAAGCTTCTTCAACCAGGTGAGAATAGGGCTTCAGTTAAAGAAAATCCTCCGTTAAACTGAATAAAATCGTCTGGTGGGGGAATGAATGGAAGAAACTTATGACCTCCACGGGCTGAAAGGGTTAATGGCTACTTTCTAAACCCCCTGTGACTACGAGGCACTTCTCCCAGATGAAGGAAATCGTCTGGAGGCAACAAGAATGTCGTAAGAAGGCGTCATCGTAACTTTAAGACGGAAGCAAGGCAAATTTAAGATCCCTTCATTTCGAGATCTTTGGACACACTGAGATTTCCGTTTTAAGACTGAGATTAAGATTGAGATTAAGATTATGATTGAAATTAAGACTGAGATTAAGATCAAGACTGAGATTAAGATGTGGGAAAAGGGGTGGAGGGACAGAGAAAGCCATTACAACTACTACTATCGCGTCTACTAGCACTACCTCTGCTAGTATTCTTCCTACTACCATCCCTCCAACTACCATCGCTCCTACCACTATAAGTACTACCATTACTACCATCATGACCACAATGAACGCCATAATCCACAACAACCAAAACTACCACCTACCACCACGACCTAAAAAACAATCACTACCACTTCTAGCCCATCATCATCATCATCATCATGCTAAAAGTCACCACTATCATCATCATAACCACCACTATCACCACATAACTCTCATCATTTTCACCATCATCCCACAACGACCAAAACCACCACCTACCACTGCGACCTAAAAATATAATCACTACCACGTCTATCCCATCATCATCATCACCATCATCATCATCATCATGCTAACAGTCACCATTATCATCATCACAACCACCACCATCACCACATAACTACCATCATTTTCATCACCATCATCCCACAACGACCAAAACTACCTGCTACCATCATCATCATCATCATCTCACATAACCACCTCAACCACCACCACTAACCATACACCCACTATCATCACCTACCATCATCACCATCAACAACCTAGCTATTGCAATTTCCCCCATCATCATCCCTTCCCCCACTGACAAAACATTACCCCCTCCCTCTCCCTCTCCCCATCCCCTCCACCTCCCCTCTCCCCATCCCTTTCGTCTCCCCTCCCCCTCTCTCTCCCCTCCTCCCCTCTTCCATAGCATTTTACCTTCCATATAATAATCTTTCTCGAGACACGAACATTGTGCCTGGCATATCAAATCTTCCCCTCCTTCCCCCCTTCCTTCCCCTTCCTTCCCCCTCCTTCTTCCCCCTCCTTCCTCTTCCATCAACCCTTCCTCTTCTCAACCCCCCATTCTATACATTATTTTCCTACCCCTCTCCTTTTCATTTTCTCTCATCCATCACCTCTTCCTCTCCATTTCCTCTTCCCCTGCTCTTCCCTCACTCCTTGCCTCTTCCTTCTCCATCATTTTCTACTTCCTCTTTCCCTTCCTTCATTCACTACTTCCTACATCTGTCTTATAGTACCTTTCCTCTTCCTCCTTGTTTACCCTTTCCTTTAATTTTTCTTCTCTTCCTTCTCTCTTTCTCAAAACAATCCACTCTATCTTATATTTTTCACACACACACACACACACACACACACACACACACACACACACACACACACACACACATTCCAGACAGATACAGATGGATGGATAGACACAGATATGTGTGTACATATATATTATTTTCAACTTTTCTTTTCTTCTCTCTGTCGGCTCGTCTTCTGCCTCTTCTTTTCATTCCTCTTCCCCCTCATCCACTCCTCTTCCCCCTCATCTACTCCTCTTCCCCCTCATCCACTCCTCTTCCCCCTCATCCACTCCTCTTCCCCCTCATCAACTCCTCTTCCCCCTCATCCACTCCTCTTCCCCCTCATCTACTCCTCTTCCCCCTCATCTACTCCTCTTCCCCCTCATCAACTCCTCTTCCCCCTCATCCACTCCTCTTCCCCCTCATCCACTCCTCTTCCCCCTCATCTACTCCTCTTCCCCCTCATCTACTCCTCTTCCCCCTCATCTACTCCTCTTCCCCCTCACCTCACCCCCACCTTTCTATCATGCTTCCTCCATCCCTTCTCCCCTTCCATTATCTCCTCTTTCATTTCCTCCACGGTACCTCTCCCCCCCCTCCTTCCCCAGTCTCCCTCCTCCCCCTCCCCTCTATATCCCCCTCTCCCCCCATCCACCCCTCCCTTCCATCATCCCTTAAGCTTTCTTCGCCTCTTCTTACCCCTCCCCCCCCTCTCACAACAAAAAAAGAAGAAAAAAACATGCTTCCCCCTGCCCTCTGCTACTCTCTCTCTCTCCTCCTTAACTCCCTACCTTCCTTCTCCCTCCCTCCCCATCTTGCTCTTCTCCTTCTCCCTCTCCCAAAATTCTCCCCATCTCCTCAAGTCTTTTCTCATTCTTCCTCCCTTCTCCTTATATCCCTCTCCTTCACCTATCTCTCTTTCTCTCACCTCAATCACTCTCCTCCTTCCCTTCCTCCATCCCTTCCCTTCCTTCTTTCTCCTTCCCTCTTCCTCTCCTCTTTTCCTCATCCTTCTATTCCCCTCCCTCTCCTTCTCCTTCCCTCTCCCTACTTCTTCCTCTCCTCTTCCCTTCCTCTTCTTCCTCTCCTTCTTCCGCTCATCTGGTATCTTCTACACGCCTCTTCCTCTCCCTTCCCTCTCTTTCCTCCCTACCCTTCCCTCCCCCCTCCCTCCTTCCCACC
>NC_137060.1:16855416-16900416 GCF_032717465.1 Coenobita brevimanus | reverse complement strand
TGTCTACCTTCCATCTACCCCATATACCATTTTTTTCCCCTTCATTTCCTCCTTCATTTTTGCTTCAGTTCGTTTTCATTTCTTGTTACCTCTTCTTTTTCTCCTCCTCCTCCTCCTCCTCCTTCTCTTCTCTTTTCCTTCCACTTCATTTCATTGCTCTCCTCATCCTCTCTCTCTGCCTACTTCCTTTAATTTCCCTATCTCACCTCCCTCCCACTTTCTCTCTCCTTTTTCCCTTCCCCCGTCTCCTCACTTTCTCTCTCCACTTCTCACCATCTTCCCTTCCTCCCTCTCTCCACCTTTCTCTCTCGTTCTCCTTCTCCTTCTCTCCCCTTTCCTCATTCCCTCCACCGGGGTTTCTTCCTTTCATCTTCATCTCTCTCGCGTGTCCCCTAAATAGAACGAAGAGGGAAGGAGGGAGGGAGAGAGTGAAGAAGCAGGGAAGGAGGAGGGCGGGAGAGACAGGGGAAGAAGGAGGGAAGGAGGGGGATGGAGGAGGGAGGAAGAGAGAGGAGAGATGGAGAAGGGGAGAAAAAAAAGGATGATGATGATGATGATGATGATGATGAAATGAAGAAGGAACGGGGACAGGAGGGAAGGAATAGAAGGGGGGGGAAGGATAGATAAGGAGCAGGAGGGAGAGGAGGGATGACTGGTTGGAGGGGGAGGAGGAGAGGAAAGAAGACGAGGTGGAGGAAGATAAGGAAGAGAGATGGTAGGGACGCGATAAGCTAAATATACTCTGAAGAACATTAAGGAGAAGAGGAGGGAGAGGAGGAGGAGAGAGAGAATGAGGAGGGAGAGGGAATGAGGAGACAGGAAGGAAGGAAGGAAGGAAGGATGGATGGATGGATGGATGGATGGATGGATGGAAGGAAGGAAGGAAGGAAGGAAGGATGGATGGATGGATGGATGGATGGATGGGTGGGTGGGTGGATGGTGGGAAAGAAGGAACTAAGAAGGAAACAACGAACTAAAGAAGGAAGGAAGGAAAGAAGAACCTAAGAAAGGAAGGATAGAAGAAGAGGAATGAATGACGGAAAAGCCAGGCAGTAAAAAAACGAAGGAAAAGAAGAGTGAAACAAGAAGTAAGAAGGAAAACAGAAAATAAGGCGGAAGAGGAAGAGGCGAAGAAAAAATGAAGCACAGAAGACGAAATAAGAAGAAAAATGAGACGGCAGGAAAGGAAACAAAATATGAAGACTATGGAGAAAACTGAAGTAAAAAAAAAAAAAGAATATAAGGAATATGGAAATGAGAAAAATGAAGAAAAAAAATACGGAAAATGGAGGGAAGAAAAATAAAGGAGGGGGAATGGAGGGAAGAAAGAAAATGAAGAAAAAGGAAGAAAGAGAGATGGAAGAGGGAAAGAAGAGAGAGGAGAGGAAGGTGGAAACAGTGAGGGAGGAAAGGATGAAGGTGGGATGAAAGACGAGGAGGAAGAAGAAAAAGGGAAGAGGAAGCAGAGGGAAATAAAGGAAGGAAGGCGAGGAAAAGGAGAAGGAAATGAAGGAAGAACAAGGGCAAAAAGTTTAATAGGGAGAAGAGTAAAGGATGAGGAAAACGGAGAAAGGAGGAATTGAAGGAGGAAGGAGAGGAAGAAGAAATTGAAGGAAGGAGAAGAGGAAGGAGAAAATGAAGGAGAGGGAGGAGGAGATGGAGAAGGTAAGGAAGGAAAGCAGGAAATTGTTGAGAGCTTTGAAGGAGGCAGGGAGGAAAGTTTGAGAGAAGTTGGAGGGGAAAAAGAAAAAGATGGAATTTTGGGGGGAGGAGAGAGAGAGAGAGAGAGAGAGAGAGAGAGAGAGAGAGAGAGAGAGAGAGAGAGAGAGAGAGAGAGAGAGAGAGAGAGAGAGAGAGAGAGAATTTTAAAGAGTGGAAATGCAATGAAAATAAAAAGTATATATTTTATGGTACATCAGAGATATGAATAAGTTCGCATAAGGAAAAAAAAAAAAGGAAAACTCGTATGAGAGAGATGTGAGTATACGAAGAAAAAAAAATTAAAACAAGAGTGGGAGCCTAAAAAAAAAAACACGACGAAAAAGTTTTATGAATAAAACAGAGTGGGTGTAGAAATGAGAAAAAAATGTGCATATTAATAAATGAAATAAAAACTAAATGTATGCCAGGGGAAAGTGGAAGAACACAGAAATTAAGTTGGACAGACAGACGGATATGTTCGTATTGTATGTATGTATGTATATCTATTTATCCTATTATATGAGCAAAAAAAATCCGTTAATAATAATAATAAAAATAATAATAATAATAATAATAATAATAATAATAACAATAATAATAACAACGACAACCACTACAACAACAACAACAACTGAGAATTACAACACTAAAATCTATATTGCTTTCTTGGCAATTGCACACATAACAGGTAAATAAATCATGTTTGGCTGCAACACAATATGCATGTTAGTTATATTGCATTAACTTCCACGCGTATAAATGAAAAGAACAAAAGAATTACAGTCATTATTATTGCTGTAGTGAGTGAGACACCGTTATGCTATTAGATTACAAACGAACCATGCACTGTAGTATTAGCCATTAGTATTCAGTTCTGTAGTAGTAGTAGTAGTAGTAGTAGTAGTAGTAGTATGGTATATGTGATTCTGTGAAAAGGTTGCTCTGCCTCTCTCTTCTCTTCTCTTCCTCTCTCTTCTCCCATCTTTCCTTTTCTCCTTCTCTTCTCCCATCTTTTCTCCTCACCCATTTCTCTATAAACCCTCCCTCTTTTCTTTCTCCTACTCTTTCCTTGCCTCTTTTCTTTCTTCCTCATTCCACTCTCTTACTTTCTCCCCATGCTCTCTTCCTTTTTCCCATGCCTCTCATATTTCCTTTTTCCCTCTCTCTCTTCTTTCGCGCCTAAACTACACTGAACTTTGAAATGATTTATACTGCTTCCTTAACTTCCACACCTTGCTTCCTCATACAGTCAATCATCTACCACACCAAGCCATCTTCCTGCCCTTTTCAAACCCACCATACCCATTCTCATTCCTTCTATTTAACCATAACTCCTTAAGTACATTCTTCTCCCCACTGATCAACATACTTCCACACCTTTACCGGACATTCACATCTTATCCTGCTCAAGTATACTGCTTAACATACCCATTTTTACCTATTTACCTTCCAAGCTCACGCCATAATCCTCTCTCTGGCGCACCTGTATTATGCGGGCACTAATATATTATCATTTTTTTTCCCAGTCCCTACATATAGTTTACATGTATCTGTCGCTATATTCTTTGTGGTACTCCGCTCTCTGTTTGCTTTACTATCAGTCCACATGTTCTCTAAAACCTTCCATTGGGTCGGTTCGCTTTAAAATCGCCAACACATCTCAAGGTGAACTCTCGTCTCCCTCAACCATCATTTTATTTTCCTTACATTAACATCCAGACATCGCCTCTCACAAACACTTTGAAAACACTGGGCCGAAGATCTCATTTACGAATCGCAGGTAACACAGCATCACCACCGTTTATCCTGTTACGTAAAGTGTTTATAAGCAAAAGTAAGCAACGACCAGCAAAGCAAACCCATACACTAGCCAACTATACATCATATAAATTTTTCTAAGCAACGATGAGCCATTCACGTAAGCGGGTTTATATTTTTCAACCCAATGGCGTTTTTATTTTTATTTTAGCTATCTTCTGAAGCTTTTAATTCATCTAAGGATAAATTTTCGAACTGAAGAGGTTGGATATAAAACCGTCATAAATATCTTTTCTTTATTATTATTATTTATTTTTATTTTTTTGAGGGGGCTCTCTCCTAAACAGTGAAAGGGGAAAAGGAAAGAGGAAGACCAAAACAAAAGACAGGGCACAGCTGAGGAGGGAAGAGAAAGGAGGAGGATGGAAAGAGAGAGGAAACAGGGGAAAGTAGCAAAAATTAAGCTCGGAAAAATACGTCACCGTGCTGAAAGGGTTAAACACTGCCCCTTTGAAGCCGTATTTCTGCGCACACACACACACACACACACACACACACACACACACACACACACACACACACACACACGCACACACAAAGAAATACCCGTTGAATTCACACACTACCATCCTTCATCCGTAACACCTTCCTGCAAGCGACTTTCCCTAAACAAATATTACCGTGTGAGCAAATTTCATACGCAGTGAGACCGTATTTGTATTCCGATCAGTCCTTTTGGTCGCGATATACTAATGTTGTAGTGTAATAAAGGAATGTATGCTTACTATTGGCACCACGTCTACTTCACACTTTATTTCATATTCGTCACTTTCCTCCCTGACGCATAAACTCCTGTGAGTAGGATACAGGTAAGTTTTTCTCAGGTGAGGAATATTAGCCACCTGAAGAAAGTGAGACGCAGAGGAGGAGAAATATTAGGCTAACCTTGAGTCCAGACTGTCCTTCATTCAGGCTAAAGTCAGACGATTTTACAGACCATAAAAAAATCACCCTGGCAAAAAAATAAAAAATAAAGAAAAATAAAGTTAAAATCTACCCCCATTAACATTTTGGGTGAGAAGTGACGGTTCCGGATTTCACCCCAGGTAACATAGGATTATTTTATTTAATCTAGGAAGGATATCTCGTACAGAAAAGGTTAAGAGGTCTCCATGAACCCATTCAGCCTGACTCCAGACGATTTTATTCATCTCCAGGTGAGACGTACCTGAGATTTCGCTGTTAACCCTTTCGAGATAAAAACTACATTTCTCTAATATTTCTAAAGCCACCAGACGATTTTATTGAGAGAGAGAGAGAGAGAGAGAGAGAGAGAGAGAGAGAGAGAGAGAGAGAGAGAGAGAGAGCAAACCCCCTATTATTTAGTTTTACTGTGGCACCCACACGAGCGAAACAAGTCATAAGTAGTTTAGGTTTGAACTGCGGCAGTAGGTGGTTAGAGGTCGGAGTGTGTGTGTGTGTGTGTGTGTGTGTGTGTGTGTGTGTGTGTGTGTGTGTGTGTGTGTGTGTGTGTGTGTGTGTGTGTGTGTGTGTGTGTGAGAGAGAGAGAGAGAGAGAGTAAAGAAATGCCAGAGAATGAGTAGGAAGGAGGAGAGAGGAAGAAAATTAATCAATGATGGAGAAAGGAGGAAAGAAGAAAAATCAGGAGAGACGGAAGAAAATAATGGAGAGACGGGAAAGAAAGGAGAAGAAGAAACGAGGAAGAAGAAAAGAAATTAAGGATGAAGGAAGAGGAAGGAGGGGGTGAGAAGCAAGGAAAGGGTAGATGGGGGGAAGTATGGGAAAGAGGAAGATGGGAGAGATGGAGGAAGGTAGGGAGAGAGATGTGAGGGAACGGAGGAAGGGGAAGAGAGGAGGAGGGAGAGAGAAACGGAGGAAGGGGGGAGAGGAGGAGAGAGAAAGAAACAAAAGCTAGGACAAAGAGGGAGGAGAAGAAAGGAGGAGGGAGGGAGGGAAGGAGAGAAAGAGGGTGTAATGTCTTCATCTTAAGGAGATGCAAGACACTCTCCTTCACTTTGATCTCTCTCTCTCTCTCTCTCTCTCTCACTGTCCTCTCCCCTACTCGTAGAACAGAGAGAGAGAGAGAGAGAGAGAGAGAGAGAGGTGGGGGGTAACTCATCATCTTAAGAGGAGTGGATGTAAAGAATATTCTTCATGCAATTTTTCTCTCTCCTCTCTTTTTCCCTCCCTCTCCTCTCTTCTTCTCTTCTTTTCCATACCCTCTCTCTTCTCCTCTCTCCCTCTCTTCTCTTTCTCACCTCCTCTCTCTTTTCTTCTTCTCTACTTTTATTTCATGACTTTTTTTTTTTTTTTTACTAAATTTTTACTTCCTGACGATTTTTTTTTTTTTTTTTTGGCGTCATTTAGTAGAGAAGAAATTAAGAGAGAGAGAGAGAGAGAGAGAGAGAGAGAGAGAGAGAGAGTAAGGAAACATCACCATACTGAAAATATTTACAAATTTCCCACCTTTTTCCAGCACATTTTCTTTTATTTTCCTTTTTTTCCATTTTCCAACACTTTCTACCTTAATGTTAATACATAAATAAATAAATAAATAAAGGAAAATCTTTGTACTGACGGTCATATGGCCCCATCAACCCTCTCATCCTCGGGGTAGCTCTAGCCTTTTATTCTCATGTCAGATGATTTTATTCGGCTGAGTCATAGGAGCTGGAAAGTTAACAGTCACACACACACACACACACACACACACACACACACACACACACACGCACGCACGCACGCACATAATCAGGGATGCGGTGTGTCCTTCATTAGATCCGGTAACTTTATAAATATTGTTAACGCTCATTATACGCACACGGAGGAGGAGGAGGAGGAGAAGGAAGGAAGGAAGGAAGAAAATTAACGCTATAAGGAAGAGACTGAGGAAGAAAGAAAACGGAATAATTAAAGAAAAACTCGATCAAAACAAAAATGGCCTCACACTAAAAAATCCCACTGAAATCCACTAATCCGCTGAGTAAATCGCCTCTATGTAGTAATCCACGAAGGGCGGGGGTTCGATTACTGGCGAGTGTAAGATATTATTTCACGCTGGGAACTGGAACCTAGCTGTGTAGACGTTTTGTTTTATCTATCTGTCTATCTATTTATCTATAGACCTATTTATTTTGTTTATTTATTTTTTCACAATCTAATAAATTCCCAAGACATGCATCCCGATTTTCATTCTAGCTGTGCAGGAGGAGTTTGATGACAGACAGGCAGACAGACAAACAGACAGACAGGCAGGTAGACAGAAAGACAGCTGGACAGACAGGCAGGTGGAGAGACAGACAGGTAGACAGACAGCAAGATAAGTCAGATACTACGCAGGGTACATAGAGAGACAGACAGGCAGACAGACAGACAGACAGGCAGGCAGAGAGATAAGCCAGATAACACTTAGGGTACATAGCAAGAGGGGATTTTAAAACTACATTCTTCACAAAATCCTAAATAAACAGGATTAGAACACACGCGGAAGGAGGATTAGTAGGAAAGAAAAATAAGGAGTAGAACAGAAACGAGGAAAGAAACAAGGAAGATGAGGAAAGAGGAAGGAGGAGACGAGGTGGGATAAGGAACTACATTAATCTTGAGGCGTGAGAGGAAGAGTGGGAAGAAGGAAGAATAAGAAATGATGGTGAGGAGCAATGAGAAGGATTATAAAGGAATACAATGGGGGAATACAAAGGAGTACAAAGGGAAGTAAACATAATGATGGTGAGGAGCAATGAGAAGGATTATAAAGGAATACAATGGGGGAATACAAAGGAATACAAAGGGAAGTAAACAGGAACAAACTATGGATAATTTTCAGGCTGTTTGATAATAATAATGACTGTGGTATCTTTTCTATGAGTCTCTTAGATGTATGGCAAATCAAGATGGCTCCCCCCTCCCCTACCCTCTCTCACTAATCCCTCCAGTCGAAGTCGGGGTAGAAAGCAAGACCCACCACGCAAAATAATAATATAAAATAAAAAAATACAGAAATGATTAAATATTATATGGATTCTACTCATCTTACTTTGTGAGGGAAGAAAAACCACAACTACATAACGATGATACACGGTCGCTACGTAAGACGAAGAGGTGAAGAGAGCGATGAGAGATACGAGATGAGAGGTGAAGAGAGCGATGAGAGATACGAGATGAGAGGTGAAGAGAGCGATGAGAGATACGAGATGAGAGGTGAAGAGAGCGATGAGAAATAGATGAGAGGAAGACAGCGATGAGGAATAGGAGAAGAGAGACGAGGACAGCAACGAGATATACGAGATGGAGATGAAACAAAAAAAAGAGGAAAAAGAAGTGAAAATGGAAAAAAAATCATCCCAAGAGTACATTATATATATATATTTTTTAGCCTCCTTTAATCATTTCGCCGAACCTCGGGGGGGCCTAGCTGACAGAGATCGAGCATTTCCTAATCACGAAGATTGGATGATTCCCCCCAGTACCCAATCCCATAGTCGCGCGAGACGGGCGCTCTCCGTTACACGATGGCTTTCTTGTGCAGACGTGCTAAATCAGTGTGTGTGTGTGTGTGTGTGTGTGTGTGTGTGTGTGTGTGTGTGTAATGATGATGATGATGATGATGATGATGATGATAATAATAATAATAATAATAATAATAATAATAATATTAATGAGGAGGAGGAGCAGGACACTAAATGCTGCTACTAACATGAATATTAATGATTATCAACAACACAAAAACAACAACTACAAAACAATCACAACACACACACACACACACACACACACACACACACACACACACACACACCGTCACCACATTCGAGGAAGATTTACACAGCATCAGATATAAAATAATTGACGTTTCCTCCTCTCTCTCTCTCTCTCTCTCTCTCTCTCTCCACAGACACAGACACCCCTCATCTTGCCTTCATTATAAATATCACCGTTTATCATTAAGCCTCCTTTTAACCAGTGTGGGGAGGGAAGGAGGAGGAGGAAAGGAGAGAGAGGGAAGAAGGGAGGAGGGAGGGAGGGAAGGAGGGAGAAGAGGGGAAGGAGGAGGGAAGAGAGGGGAGGGGGTTTGACGGAGGGAAGGAAGAGAAGAGAGACAGGGAAAGACTGAAGGATGGAAAACGGAGGGAAGGAAAGGAGAGATCAAGAAGGGAGAGAGGGAAAGGAGCAGGGAGGAAGAGGGAGAGAGTTGAGGGAGGGGAGGAGAGTGACGAAGGAAGGGTGAGGGGAGAGAAAGGAAGAGAGAAAGAGAGAGGAAGAGAGGGAAGTGACGAAGGGAAGGAAAGCAAGAAGGGAGGAAGATATCTTGGAAAGAGAGAATGAAGTGGAAAAATAAAAGAAGGAAGTAAGAAAAAGGAGGAGAAGAAAAAGAAGAAAAGAGTGAGGAAAGGAAAATGAAGGAAAAAGGGAAATAATGAAGGACGGGGAAAAAAAGAGAGTTAAGAAGGAAGAAGACTGATATATAAAAAAATGAATGAGGGAAAGAAAGGTAGTGAATAAGAGGAAGACACAGACAGTGTAAATGATGAAGGAAGGATGACAGGAGAGAGGATGATATATGAAGAGAGAGAGAGAGAGAGAGAGAGAGAGAGAGAGAGAGAGAGAGAGAGAGAGAGAGAGAGAGTAATGAGACAGTGAGGGAGGAAGGAGGAATGGGATGGGAAATGAAGAAAGGCTGATGGGGAGGAAAAGAGAAAGGAGAGAGATGAAGGAAGATGGGAGAGTGGGAGGGAAGGAGGGGGGAGAGAATGGAAAAGTAAATGAGGAAAGATGGAAAGGACAAAAAGGAGAAAATAAAAATAAAAGAAATAGATGGAGAGTAATACACAGAGGGAGGGAGGGGGAGAGGGAACAAGAGAGGGAGGGGGAGAGGGAGAAAAGGGAGGGAGGGGGAGAGGGAGAAAAGGGAGAGAGGGGGAGAGGGGAAAAAGGGAGGGAGGGGGAGAGTGGAAAAGGGAGGGAGGGATGAAACGCAGAGATGCAGAAATCCTGACAAAGGGTTACAAGAGGAATGGAGGGAGAGAGAGGGAAGGGAGGAAGGAAAAGTGGAGAGAGAGGGAAGGGAGGAAGGAAAAGTGGAGAGAGAGGGAAGGGAGGAAGGAAAAGTGGAGAGAGAGGGAAGGGAGGAAGGAAAAGGAGAGAGAGGGAAGGGAGGAGAAGTGGAGAGAGAGGGAAGAAAGGCAAGGGAAAGGGAGAAAAGGATGGTGGAGGAAAGAGAGGGAAGGAAGATAGAGGAGAGGGAAGCGAGGGAAGGAAGGTGGGGGAGAGAGAGGGAAGGGAAGAAAGGAAGATGGAGAAGAGAGAGGGAAGGGAGGAAGGGAAGGTGGAGGCAAGAGAGGGAAGGGAAGAAGGGAAAATGAAGAAGAGAAAGGGAAGGGAGAGGAGAGGGAAGGGAGGAAGGAAAGGTGGAGGAGAGGGAAGGGAGGGAAGGAAGATGGAGAGAGAGGGAAGGGAGAGAAGGAAGATGAAGGAGAGAGAGGGAAGGTGGAGGAGAGAAGGAAGATGAAGGAGAGAGAGGGAAGGTGGAGGAGAGATAGGGAAGGGAGGGAGGGAAGGTGGAGGAGAGAGAGGGAAGGGAGGGAAGGTGGAGATCAAAAAGGGTGACAAGCGATAACTAAATCAATATGAAGACGAGAGAGAAACTAAAAAAATCAAAGGAATTCCACAAAAAAAAAAAAAAAAAAAAGGCATAGAGGACGTCAGAAAATTGAAGCAAAGTAAATAAAAGGAAGGAAATATAACAAAATGAAGGAAAGAAGAAGGACGTGAAGGACTGAAGGGACTGGGTGGAAAATACGAGAAAAAAATAAGAAAAATATAATTAAAAATAAAAGGTAATAAACATGAAGGGAAAAGAACATTATGAAGGATGGAAGGAATTGGGTGGAAAACTGAGGAGAAAATAAATAGGGAAATTAATAAGAATGCGGAAAAAAAAAAAAATAATATGAAGGATTGAAGGAACGCCATCTCACATTCCGGAATGAAAAGGATTCCCCCTTCCCCCCTCCTACTCACCCCTCTTCCCCTCCCCCAAGCCAACACCCTCCGATATTGACGTATTAGACTGAATGCCCCCCTACCCTCCCCTCCCCTCCCCTCCTCTCCCCACCCCTCACCTCATCACCCACTTCCCCTCCCTACTTCCTTTTCTTCTTCCTTCCCAATTCTCTTATTGTTTCCCTTCCATTCCTTTTTATTTATCCTTCCTCTTCCATCTTCCTCCCCTTTTCACCTCCCATTCTCCCCCTTTCTCTCCACAGATTCCTCCCTGTTTCCTCCTCCTCCCCCTTCCCATCTCCCTATCTCCCTTCCCTTCCCATAACCCCTTCCAGTTTCTCTCACTCTCACCATTCCCCATCTTGCTCCCTCTTCCCCTTCCTCTTTCATACCCCTCTTGTCTTTCATCCCCTTTTCCCCCTTCCCCTCTCATGCCCCCTCCCCTTTTCCTCCCTCTTCCTGTCTTTCCCACAAACCTTCCCCCACCATGTTCAATCTTAATCTTCCTCTTCCATCCCCACCCTCTTTCTCTTCCTCTTCCTCTCCCTTCTCTCATCCATCCCCTCCATCTCTTTCTTCTTTTTAATCTCCCTCTCGTCTTTCCCCTTCCATGGCCTTGCCTCCTCTCTATACCCCTCCCATCTTTCCCATCTTTTTCCCCTCATCCTTCCTCTTCTATCCTTTCCCTCTTATTTTCCCTTCCATCCTCTTACCCTTTCTCCCCCTCACCTCTTCTACTTTTCATGCACTTTACCTTCTCTCTCTCTCTCTCTCTCTCTTTCTCTCTCGCTGTGTTAGCCCTGTCAGTATAAACCCGTCCCATGATCGTGTCTAAAATCCCATTCTTGCTAGACACAGACGATTTTTTTCAGCTGAGAATGAGTCACGGGGGATTTTTTGTGACGGTATTCTCGTGTGGTTAGGAAGCCTTATAAACACCCCTTCCTGAGCGGTTTATTTCTGTATCTGCTTCGTTTATGTATTTTTGTGCGATATTCAGGCAATCTATATTATATACATAGAAGAAGCATAAGAGGGGATATTAATGGGTAGTTGGGAAAATACATCGTGAAGGAAGAGGTGATAGGGAGTCAGTGTTAATCCTGTCACCATTAACCCTTCATAGGTAGGGATAACTCTAGTGGTCTAATTAACGCCAGGCGATATCATTCAGCTGGGAGTAATGGAGTCTGGCTGTTCATATGTAAAATTCCCAATGACGCTTACACGAAAAAGGAGGACGTAATTTTGGGCTAAACTTAATACATATACAGTATACACAGACTTTACTCTGGTATGTTGCACCTCTTATTTGACGCATTACCTGGATTACTAATAGCCTCATTATAGCTCGAAATTAATTGAAAAAGTGTCCTAATACCTGATCAGCGGGTGGTTATGAGGAAGAGCTCGAAATTAAATGTGAAAAATGTGTATCGCATCCCGCCGCCTCTCGCTCAGATTACTCGCGGGAACTGGCCTTTTCGGAGTCCCAGCCATCTCGCCACCGGCCCTCCATTTCGGTATTAAAATTCGTCCAATAAGCCCTAGTTCAGTCAGAATAGTTTAGAATAAACTGAATTCTATTTACATTGGGTTGGATAAAGCTAGAATTCGTTAGGAGGTTAGGTAAAATGGCAAGAGGCGATGAGTTACGACGGGCGAAGTATCCCAAACTCAATAAATCCTAATATTGTTGTGATCGCTAGATGGCAACAGCGCGCCTCTGGGCCAATCAGCTGACGGGGCTCGGGAGAAAAATAATTATTGCCAACATGACGGGCCAACAATATTATTGTTATTTTTTTTCCACCTTATAATTTACATCCCAGGTCAAATATCCATCTCTACAGATTACATATTATTAAAAAGTAGTGAGATAGGCAATCGATAGCCCAAACAAGCATTAAATTGGGGAAAATGCGGGATAAATAAAGCAAACCCAGGCGAAAAGGGGAGTGGTATAAACTAGAAGCTTAAAATCCACAGAGCCTCGTCGATGGGAAAATGTTTAATATCAAGGAAACTGATGGAGGTCGTCTTATTGGTAAACTTTCTTGGGATTTTCTCCAATATTTACGCTGAGGCCCCACAGATCAAGGCGAAAGAGAAGGGGGGAGAGGGGCGGTAGGTGTTGGGGAAGGGTGGGGGTGAGTGGGGGTGGGGAGGAGAGAGTAGATGAGAGAGGTGGGATGGTGATTGTGGACTGGAAGACTGAGAATATATTAAAAAAAAAAAAAAAAAATTGAGAGAATGATGGATGTGGGTGGAGTAATTACACGGAATGCTTAACGAAGTGAAGGTGGAGAAGAGAGAGGGATGGAAAATGTGGAGAAGAGGTAAAAGAAGTAGAATGGATGTGGAAGAAATGTTGAGGAAGACAAAGATGGATGGGGCAATGAATATTCAATCAAATCATTCGTTCACAGATGGATACAGAAAAAAAAAAGTCTAACACACACACACACACACACACACACACACACACACGCACAGCCGATATTTACATTTGCCGTGACTGTCTAGTTCCGTAGCACGCCAAGCTTAAGAGATTAATTGAGATCAGGTGGAAAGGGCAGATGGAACAGAGAGAGAGAGAGAGAGAGAGAGAGAGAGAGAGAGAGAGAGAGAGAGAGAGAGAGCAGATGAGTGCAAGAGGACTTTTGAGCACGCAGGTAAGATATAATTATTGAGGAAAGGTGGGTGGAACAACAAACAATAAATAAATAAAATAAAATAAAGCATGATAACAGCAGTACATAGGTGAAAAACGGTGCTAAATCAAAAGAAAAAAAAAAGGGAATTTGTAAGAGAAAGGAGCGACGAAGAAAGGTGAACACTAGACAGAAAAAAAAAAATACCGGAAGATGAATAAGAAGACTGGAAGACGAAGGAAGAAACGAAGAAGGCAAAGACTGAGACGTAGAAGAAACTCGCTATAAGGAAGTGGAAGACGGGGATGAAGAGGGAAGTGGAGGAGTGAAAAAATGGAGGGAACAAATACCAGAAAAAGGTAAAGGTGGAATGAACTGGATAAAACTACAATTAATGAAGTGGATCAGGGAAGTGGAGCAATGAGGGGTGGAGCAATGCGTGGAACAAAAGTGGAGCCGTAAAAGAGTGGGCTGAAACGGTTATGGAAAGTGAATATTTGAGTGTGTGTGCGTGTGTGAGAGAGATGGAATAATTGCGTGTGAGTGCGTGCAAGCCAGTGTATATATGTATGCGAAATCGTACTGTGTGTGTGTGTGTGTGTGTGTGTGTGTGTGTGTGTGTGTGTGTGTGTGTGTGTCTAAGTGTCTGTGTATGAGTATGTGTGAGTATGTAAGAATGTGTATGTAAGTGTACGTGTTTGTATGTATGCGTATGTATGTATGTATGTGCATCTGTATCTAAGTGCGTGTCGCCAAGATTTCACATCAGCCAAAGTGCGAGTGAGTGTGTGTGTAGGCAACAGGATAGGAGTGTGTTAAGTGGAAGGCGTCTCACTATCTGGTTAAGACGCTGTTGGAGTGTGTGTGAAGGAGGGTGTGAGAGTGATTGGATGGACGTGTGTAACTTGTTAGAGTTGGGCAAAGCAAGAGTTGGAGTGTGTGTGTGTGTGTGTGTGTGTGTGTGTGTGTGTGTGTGTGTGTGTGTGTGTGTGTGTGTGTGTGTGTGTGTGTGTGTGTGTGTGTGTGTGTAGAAGGACTGAGAGTTCACGTCTATCTATCTATTGCCAGACGCCTCAATCCCGTTTGGGGTGGCCACAAACAAATCGCCTCCAAGTCGCCCTGTCCCCCGCCATTTCACTACCCTGCTCCCAACTCACACCCCCCTCTCTCATATACCTCTCCACCCCATCCCTCCATCTCATCCTCGGTCTCCCCCTCCCTCACGTTCACGTACAGACAGATTAAAAGACAGACACACCGATTCACACATACAAATCCACACACGCATCATTCTATCTACATCTCTATCTACCTATCCATCTACTTCTCTCTCTCTCTCTGAATTCAAAGCTATGGTTCCGTGAAATTCGATGGGCGTTATGAGGTAGGAATGAGTCTCCTTGGTTACTAGTCAAACTGGGTCTTCACTCTGACTACACCTGTCCATTACCTGAGCTGAAAGGGGTTAGGGATCCGCGGCAGGTAATAATATACGGGTTTTCCTCTCGGTCAGTTGATGATGATGATGATGATGATGATGATGATGATGCCGGTGGTGGTGGTGGTTGTGGTGGAGGCGGTGGTGGTGATAATAATGATGATGATAGTCGTGGTGATATGATGATGGTGGTGATGCTGCTGCTGCTGCTGATAATGATGATGATAATGATGATGATGACGATCTCGGCCTACCTCTTCTCCTTCTTCCTCTCTCTCATAAACCCAGCGTCTTCAAGGAAATAGCTGACAACCTCTTCAGACCGACGAGGCACTTTATTCATGTTATTTACAAACTACTTTATTCACCTCAAAAAAGCCCAAGATAAAAAAATAAGAATTTGTAAGGCTCTAAGAAATAAATAAAGGAAAATAAAGGAAAATTAAAGGAGGAGGAGGAAAATAAGGAAAATATTGAGATGGAGTGTTTGCGATGGAAATGAGAGGAAGACAGTGCAAATGTGTGAGAGAGAGAGATAATAAAAATGGAGTGAGCGCTTAAGTGTGTGTGTGTGTGTGTGTGTGTGTGTGTGTGTGTGTGTGTGTGTGTGTGTGGAGAGAGAGAGAGAGAGAGAGAGAGAGAGAGAGAGAGCAATCAGAATTTTCACTTTGCATCCACCTTCCTTACCTTCGCATTACTCTCTCTCTCTCTCTCTCTCTCTCTCCTCACCGCGTCAGTCCCATGGTTACCATGACAACGGGCTGAGGGGAATGAGCTGCTCTTCCCCGCGCTAAATCCTCCTCCTCCCCTCATTTCTTCCCTCCTTACCTCCTCTTTCCTCCTCCGCTCTCTCTCTCTCTCTCTCTCATTTTTCTTTTCTCTCAAACACATTTTTATTCATTTCCCTCCTGTGTGTGTGTGTGTGTGTGTGTGTGTGTGTGTGTGTGTGTGTGTGTGTGTGTGTGTATCCTGTTCACACTCCCCTCTCTCTCTCACCCTTCTTTTCTCCTTTGTTTCATCTCATTTCCCCTCCCTCTTCCCCTCTTCGCACTCTCGCCATTTTGCCATTCCCTCTCCACCATCTTATTATCCTCCTCTCTCTCTCTCTCTCTCTCTTTCCCCTCTACTCATGACCCCGCCTACAGACCAGGGATTTCCAGTAGGCCTATAGAATTTCCCCCCCCTTTTTTTTTTTAACCCCTCTGCCCTCCCTCATCCCCCCTCGGATTTTCCTCCTCTCGCTGTCTACCTGTCTGTCTGTCTCTCTAGTGATTTGTCTATGATTTTCTGTCTTTTTTTTTCTATGTCTGACTGTCTCTTTGGGTGTCTGTCTCTCGCTGTCTCTTTTTTGTCTCTCTCTCTCTCTCTCTCATCTTCTCCGTCTTCTTCTCACCCCCTTTCTCCCTTTCCTCCCCCTCACCCCCACCCTCAACCCTCTCCCCTCACCCTCCTCCATTTTCCCCTTCTCATGACCTTTCTGACCCTCTCTCTCTCTCTCTCTCTCTCTCTCACTCATTTTCTTCCTTCCTCACGTTCTTTCCCTTCACCCTCTCTCCCCTATCCTCTCCCTCAACTGTCTTCCTCCCATCCCCAACCCTACAATTCTCTCCCTTTCTCCGTACCTCTCTCTCCCCTCTTCCTCCTTTCCTCTTTTTTTTTTTCCCCTCCGTCCGTTTCCCTCTCTTCCCTCCATTCCTCTCCCCTCTTCCTCCCTCCCTCTATTTCCCTCACTTCCCTCTTCCTCCCTCACCCCATTTCTCCTCCCCTTCCCCTCACTTCCCCTCTCATGACTCCGCCTACAAAAGGAGGGTCTAAAATAGGCCTACAAAATATTTATTCTCTCCCTCCCTCTCTCCCCTCTTTTCCTCCCTCCCTCCCCCCTTCCCTCCCTTCCTCCCTCCCTTTTTCACTCCCCCTTTTTCCTCCATACTTAGGGTCTGATGCCTCCCCTGTTCTTGTGTGTGTGTGTGTGTGTGTGTGTGTGTGTGTGTGTGTGTGTGTGTGTGTGTGTGTGTGTGTGTGTGTATCCGTCCCCTCTCACTCTTCTCCATTCCTCCTCCTCACCATCTTCTCTCCTTATCCCTTCCCCTCCCTCATTTTCCCCTCATTCCTCGTAGCCCCCCCTCTCTCCCTCATCCTTCTCCCCTTCCTCTTCCTTCCCCCTGCTCTCCCCCCTCTCTCTCCCCCTCCTAGCAGCCCCCTTTCTCTCCCTCCTCCTCTTCCTTCCCCTCCCCTCTTTCCTAAGCAAGTCGTTTTTTCCCCTTGCTTGCTATTCTAATCTTGGCCTATTATTATTCCACCCTCGGCCTCCTCCCCTCTTCTCTATAATTGATTTTCGGCCTTCCTCCTTCCCCTCTTTTATCGGCCTTCCTCCTTCCCCTCTTTTATCGGCCTTCCTCCTTCCCCTCTTTCATCGGCCTTCCTCCTTCCCCTTATTCTAAATCCTAACACTTTCCTAGTTCGTCTTTCTTCCCCTCTTTCTTTTCCTGTTCCTTTTTTTCCATATTATTATTTCATTACTCCTCTTCTCTTCTTCCCAGCCTTTTCTTTTATTTCCTGGCCTTATTTCCCTTTCTTCTTGCTTTACTTCTTCGCTTTTTTCCTTTACTGTATCTTTATTCTTATTCCCATATCCAATATTTTTCTTCTTTCTCCTTTCTTCTCTTTTTATCCATCCCTTTCTTTATTTCCAAACTACTTCACTTTTTTGCTTTATTTTTTTTTCCTTCATAATTTTCTTCAGTCCTTCCTGTTTTCCCGTTTTCCTTCCACTTCCTCTGTTTGTTTTCCCTGTATTCCTTGTTCTCTTTTTTCTCTCTTTTTTATTCTATTTTCTACTCTCAAATTTTTCATACTCTCTACTTGGCAACCTTTTTTTTTTCTATAACTTTTTTTGCTATTCTTTGTCCTATTGTAATATTCTCTCTCTCTCTCTCTCTCTCTCTCAAGGTCTCATTACAACCACTTGGTCCTCCTTCTCTCCCTCTCACCTCCTCCCCCCTCCCCTCTCAACTCACTTTCCTCCCTCTCCTTCCCCTCCCCTTCTCTCTCAACCCCTCTTTTTTCCCCTCACTTTTCCCTCTCTCTATCCACATACTCTTCCTTCTTCTTTCCTCTCTTCTCTCACTTTTGCCTCCCTCCTTCCACATGCTCTTCTCTCCTCTTTCCTCTCCCCTTTCCCCTCCCACTCTTTCAACTCCTCTCCCTCTCACTTCCCCTCCTCCCTCAAGTGATTCTCACCTTCTCCCTTTCTCTTCCCCTCTCACTTTTCCCTCCCTCGCCATATCTCTTCCTTCTGCTCTCCTTTCTTCCTTTTTTACCTCACTTTTTCCCCTCCCCCCTTCTTCCTCTTTCCCCTCCTCTTCTATCACTTTTCTTCTCCTTCCTCTTCTCCTTCCCTCCCTCTCTCCTTCTCTTTACCTCTTCCCTCACCTTTCCCTCCCTTTCTCTCCCTCACCCTCCTCTGTTCTCCCTATCCACTTCTATTTATCCATTCTCCTCTTTTTCCCATTTTTCCTTATCTCATTTTCTATATATTTTTTTCTTTTTCGATTCCCATTTATTTCCAGAGGACGCTTTTTTCATCTCATCCTTCCTACAGACGATTTTATTCAGCTTCAGATGGGCTTTTGTAACTGGAGGGGTTAGATACAGTCTTCGCAAAACCCCCTCACTGCTACAGATCCTTCCCCGGCTAAGTGAAATCGTCCGTGCAGAATAAAATCGTCTGGTAATGGATTAAGATGAAAAATGAGTCATCCATTATTATTTCTCTCTCTCTCTCTCTCTCTCTCTCTCTCTCTCTCTCCATTTAATCATCTCTCTCCTCGTTTCCTCCTCTCCCTCCCCCTCCCCCTCCCGTCTCCTTTCCTTCCCTCTTTACGCTTGAACCTCATTTTCTCTCCCTCCCTCCAATCTCTCTCCCTTCTTCTTATCTCCTTACAGATCTTTCACTCCCTTCTTTCACCATCATTCTCCCTCTTTTTTCTCTCCCTCTGCCTCTCTCCCTTTCCTTCTTCTTCTCTTCCCTCTCCTTTCCTTCCTCTTTCCTCCTTGCCTCTCCCACTCCCTCTTCCTTAACATATCTCCATTTTCCTTCCCTTATACATTTTTATTCTTATTTCTTTCTTAATTTATTCTTTTTCTTCTCCTCCTACTTCATTTCTTCCATCTCTCTCTCTCTCTCTCTCCTCGCTTGCTCTCTTCTCTTTAGTCATTTCCTTACCTCATTTTCTTCCTTATTTTCTCCTCACCCATACCGTCCCCCTTCCCCCGCTCTCTCTCTCTCTCTCTGTTTTATTTGTGCCCCCCCCCCCTCATTGATTACCAAATTAGACCCAATCTTCCAAGTTTTTCCCCTCAGTCACAGTTTTCACCCACCCTCTCTTCCCCTCACAGCACCTCAGACCCCCCTTTTTTCCTCTCCCCTTTTCCCTTCCCTTTTTTCTTCTCCCCTCTTCCCCTTTCCTCTCGAAGTTAACCTCCCCTCCTCCTCTCCCTCCATTTCTTCTATGCTCTTCCTTCTCTTTTTATCATCTTCTGTTTTTCCCCTCTTTCTTCCCTTATATTTTCTTCCTCTTTCTGCTTCATCTTTCCTTCCCCCCTCCCCTCTTCCTTTTCTCTTCCTCCTCCCCTCTTCCTCTTCGTTTCTTATTTCCTCTTCTTATTCTCCCAAATTTTCCTCCTTTTCTTTCCTTTTTATATTTCTGTTTTCCCTCCCTCTTTTTTTTTGGAAGAATATGGGAAAAGAACGCGAAGAGGGATTATTTTGGGTTCTCTGTCTGTCTGTCTGTCTGTCTGTCTCTCTCTCTCTCTCTCTCTCTCTCTCTCTCTCTAATAGGCTTACTTTATCCTATCTCTCTCCCTTTCTTCTTAACCAGGGTTACCTAATTCCATTTTGACATTATTTCTCAGTCTCTTGGGACTCGAGAGAGAGAGAGAGAGAGAGAGAGAGAGAGAGAGAGAGAGAGAGAGAGAAAGAAAGAAACTACAGAAAAGGGTGTAAATGAAAAAAAAATGTTTAAAGAGAAAAAAAGTTATGAAACAAAAAGACAGAAAGATGAAGTGGAAAAAAAATGATAAAAAAGGAGGGGTACAAATAAGAAAATAAAAAAACGAATAAGAAAATTATTAAAAAATCAGAAAACTAAATCGCTCATGTAGACATAAAGGAAGTGGTAAAAAAAAAATCACAAAATAATTACAGAATTCCAAAGTAATTCTGAATATTCTGTGTCTGTCTGTCCGAATGTCTGTCTCTCTGTCTCTCTCTCTCTCTCTCTGTCTCTCTCTCTCTCTCTCTCTCTCTCTCTCTCTCTCTCTCTCTCACACACACACACACACACACAAATCACCGAGAAAAAAGCCATATCATCCTCCACACCGCATTTCCTTTCACCTTCAACCATCATCATTCGTCACTTCGCAATAACAAACACACTAACACTTAATGACAGCGATTCCGCGGTCTTATTTCGCTGTCACCGCATTCTTTACCGACCGACCGACCGACAGGCAGACAGGTGGAGTGGGAAGCGGCTTGGGATAGATTAGAGGGAAGGTGTGTGTGTGTGTGTGTGTGTGTGTGTGTGTGTGTGTGTGTGTGTGTGTGTGTGTGTGTGTGTGTGTATGCGCTCTACCAACACACACATACACACACACACACACACACACACAGCCCAAGGACGTCTTTATTTTCCTTTATTCTTGCAACCAGGCGATGCTTTATTTTATTTATTTATTTTATGTTTGGCTTTGGGAGGATTTTTCATGAGTGATTTTAAGAAAATTTAATATGCAGACTTCGATCAGTTTTTTTCCCCTTCAATACGATTATATTTTTATTCATTTATTTATTTTTGGACGCGAGATCATTTCAAGAACGGGCCCTGTCAATCTGCCTCTCACTAAACATTTTCGGACGCGAGGTACTGCGCTCCCGTAGACTTTAGCGACTGTAATGAAGCCACACACCATACCACATCACACAACACACCATACCACTCTCACACCACTCCATACCACCCTCTCACATCACACCACACCACACCACACCACACAACGCACCATACCACCCTCTCACACCACTCCATACCACCCTCTCTCATCACACCACACCACACCACACCACACAACGCACCATACCACCCTCTCACACCACTTCATACCATCCTCTCACATCACACTACACCACAGCACCACCCCATTACACCATACCACACCACCCAATCCTATTCCACCACACAACATGACTCACCACATCTCATACCACCCTCTCACACCACACCATACAAAAATCACCTTCCTGCACCACGCCACACCGCGGGTATAAATTGAAGGACAATGAAGCTCCCGCATCACATAATTTTACACCTGTTCTATCTACCTGGCGGCGATTTTATTTATTTTATTTATTTCTCCTTTATTAGCTTTATTCAGATTGATAGCACATAAACCCCTTCAATCCTGTAACGTATTCTTTTTTTTTTTTGGCTTATTATTGCTACCTTCAGACGATTTTCCTCAGCTTACGAGAGGCTTTATGAACTGGAGGGGTTAGATAGAGCCTTCATTAACCCCTTCACTGCAAAGCGTCTCTCATTAACAGCAAAAAAATCGTCCAGAGGTAGGAAGAATTTAAAAAAAGGGTCCTCGGAGTGAAGGTTAATATTTTTTGGTATAACAGATTGGAGGAAAAACACTAATTATTATGAAGCTCTTGCCTTCGTTAATTTTTTTTTTAATGTTTTTTCTCGTTTTTTTAGCGATCAAGGTACACACACACACACACACACACACACACACACACACACACACACAATACATAGATACATACATACATACATACGGTACATACATATACAATACACACACACACACACACACACACACACACACACACACACACACACAAATGTCATATAAGACAGACACGGAATTATCACTATTACATGCAAGAAAAAGTAAAAAAAAAAAAATAAAAAGAAAAAGAAAAAGAAAGAAAAAAGAAAATATACAAGGAAATACCAAGGCGTCACATGCAAGATAAATCGCTAAGGAAGAGGTGTTAGAACGCCTGCTAAGCTTACGTGAATACAGCTTTAGATCGTAAGGCGGAAGAAAGATGGTGTGAAGATGACTACTGAGGTTAAACTGTTGGGCGAAAAAGGGAAAGAAAAAGATCGTAAGACGGAAAATAAAAGATCTTATGAAAGGGAAAATATGGACTGAGAATGAATGTTTAAGTTGACCAGCCGACCAAAAAGAAAGAAAAAAGAAAAAATCGTGGCCAAGGGGAAAGATGGACGAAGGACGACTATATGAGTTAAAGAACAGGCCTTTATATCTATCTATATATCCATCTATCTCTGTCGTCTGAATGTCTATCTGTCTGTCTACCTATCTTTCTACTTATCTTTCTATCTATCTATCTATCTTATTACCTATCTACCTATCTATCTTTTTACCTATCTACCTACTTATCTATCTATCTATCTATCTATTCATAAGAGAAACTATGAGCTGAGAAGGAAGGCTCAAACGGACCAGCTGTGCAAAAAAGAAATTAACTCTAAACATGAATATATGTTTACACGAGTTACCAAGTTTGAAAAAAAAAAAAAATTATCAGAAAGTGGAAGATGGAGTGAAAAAGTTTACTTAAAAAAAAAAAAAAATAAAATAACGAGGGGAACAAAGGGTCACTCTTGGTTTTAGAGGTGGGCAAAAACTGGGTAAGTACGTGGGGAGCGTCTGGTGCTGCATGTCCGCCGTAAATAGGGAGAAGCACGCACCCCGAAAACAACGTCCAGCGTCAAAGCGATGGGAGGGAGTGAGGCAACATTGCGGCAAAAGATAAAAACTGAACGAAAATGAGGTTCTTCATTTTGGTTCTCTTTTTCTTGGACTTTTTCCTTCACAAAAATAAACTATAAAGGCATCCCATTTATGTTTTATTATTTTTTTTTTATTAATCCCTGAAATACGGTGCTGTCTTTATACAGTTTATTCTTGCTGCCTCCAGACGATTTTATTCAGCTGACCCTTCAAATTAGACGGGTTAATTAAAGCAGTGTTTAACCCCTCCAGTTCAAAATGCCTCCTAAACTGAATAAAATCGTCTGAAAGTAGCAAGAATTAAATGGAAAAAAAAAATCCAAGTGAAATTGTGACAAGCAATATATCTGCCACGTAGTATGTATTTTTTTCTTGCAGGGATATCAAGACTGTTTAGGGATGGGGAGATCTTAACACAGAATACCTAAATTACAAGCAGAATCGTACCTCCTATGAAAAATAAGGAGTGGGGGGGGGTGAAAGACTCTCCTGTGGGGCTTTCGATCGTATCATGTACACTGGCTGCAGGAAGCTTTCTTTTTTCTTTTTTTTTCTTTTTTACAGTCGTTTGTGGTACTCCTGTAATTGTTAGATATCTTTAGCCTGCATCCCACATTACCGAGTGCAGTCAGGAAGGATACAGAAAAAGTTAGATATTTTGTCATCATCACTGGCATCTAAAAAAAAAACAGGATACCAGTCCACACCTTCGCGCTCTCAGTTTTAATCATATGACTCAGTAGTGTGACATGTAACTGACGTTTTCCATGTAAGTATTTAAGTGTGTACGGAAATTAGAAGTGTTATTACGTTATCCATATATCTATCACTTTATCTATTTGTTGGTTTATGTTGTATCATCTATTCAATACTTCCAACAGTCTATCTATTGCATATCCACTGACTGTGTGCTGTATTATGCATCTGACAAACAGTTTATCCGATTATACACTGTCCTATATGTGTCAGTTCTTCTATCCATAAACCAGTCTAATTATCTGATCTTCTACCCATATACCATCAATATATATCAGTATCCTACACATAAACCACTATATAAATCGATCTACCCTTCTTCCCATGTTTTACTAACTTCTTCAATCCATATACTGATCTACTTATACTACTAACCAAACAACTGTGAAAATACATACTCTACACTAACCATACACCAACTAATGTATCAGTATAATTCTCACTCATCAGACACTCTATACATATCAATTTGTCTCCCAATCCATACACCATTTTATATATACCAAACCATCTTTCTACTCACCTAATCAATGTAAAAATCCCTCTTACCAGTATATCCCTCGCTTGTATCCATCAAGCTATACACATCAATTAATCATTCTATCCATACACCAATTTATAATACCAATCTCTCTCTATATAATACCAGTCTCTCTTTCTATCCAACCAATCAAGCGTAATCCTTTTATCCATACACCAGTTCATAATACCAGTCTCCCTACCCATCAATCAAACGCAATCCTTCCATCCATACACCACTCTATAATGCCAGTCCATCTGTCTATCCACCCGATGAAGCGTAAAAATACCTGCCAGCCAAACCCCGGCGCGGCGGAACACACACCCTCCCACCCACCCACCCACCCGCCGCCTCTCTCACGGGTCCCCGCCGCGAGAAAAACTAGTTCCAAAATACCTTCACGAACGGCTGCTGTCCTGTCAGTATTTGGGACTGCTAATGGGGGCTCGTTGTTTAACTCCCCATACCACTTTTTCCTCCACCTAACTAGCCATTAAAACTGCTGCTTTTGGTATTCGGTTTTCGGTTGCCAAGAAAATTTGATGTACTTCCTCATGCACGATTATTTACTGAAATTTTGGATAATGGGGCCAGTTCTGGAATTCTATACAACATCTACAGTACGAAGACCTGTTTTGCTCTGACGACATCTAAATGACACTCTTCAGGTTACAAACATTTCCAGTTATTGTTGAGCAAAATTTAATCAATCCAATGTTAAGAATCACCATTTTCGAGAAATAAAAAGGGAACTACAACAACTGAAGCTAAGGAAACATGAGGTAAACATACAATTTAGTAATACAACAAATTAATCACAAAACCAATGGAAAACTCGGCCATCAATAACCGTTTCTAAAATTCCGTTAAAAAAAAAAAAAGGAGGGGGGGAGGGGATCAAAGAAGAAAAAAAAAGCCAGGACAAAACTAGGGATACATTAAGAAATCCAAAATTATTAGTAATTCTGAATAGAAATCAAAATAATACCCATGAAATATTTAACTGACACTATTCATTCACACACACAAAAAAAGTCACCAAAAAAAAATTGTATAGAGAAACAATGCAGGTCAATGAAAAATGAAAAATGAAAAATACCAGGTTAATAATATGATCTAATGAAAATAAAGGTAATCAGCATAAAGCCCTTGGAATATTTTACTGACAATCACCATTAACGAAAGTCCTCTAAAAAGAAAAAAAAGAAAGAAAAAAAAAAGAATCGGAGAACTTTAACAATTGAAGCCTAATAGATTTCCTCCTTCCACCAAAATGATGACATGCCCTCTCTCTCTCTCTCTCTCTCTCTCTCTCCTACCTACCTACCTGCCTGTCCCCTCCGCTGTCTCTCTGCCTACCTACCTGTCCGTCCTCTCACTCTACCTGCTTACCTATCTACCTTTTACGTACCTACCGACCTACTATGCCCTCTTTCTTTCTTTCTCTCTCTCTCCTTACCTACTACCTACCTAATTATCTATCTACCTACCTATGCCCCCTCCCCCCATCTCTCTCTCTCTCTCTCCTTACCTACCTACCTATCTATGCCCATCCTCCGTCTCTCCCCTCTCTCTCTCTCTCTCTCTCTCTCTCTCTCTCTCTCTCCGGGTAACGAAGTCAGGTTAATGAGTCTGCAAACACTCGCTCACCTGTCGGAATTATTACGGCGAAAACCCTGGATTAAATTAGATTGGATAATGACGGTACTGAGGCCAAAGCTGAAATCAGACTTCTTTCCTTAACCATTCCCCCCCCCCTCTCTCTCTCTATCTATCTATCTATCTCTCTCTCTCTTCCCTGGATTAAATTTGATTGGAAAATGACGGTACTGAGACCATACCTGTTATTACCCACCTTCACCTTCTTTTACCAACCTGTGTGTGTGTGTGTGTGTGTGTGTGTGTGTGTGTGTGTGTGTGTGTGTGTGTGTGTGTTCATGGGGTTTGATTTCG
Source organism: Coenobita brevimanus (assembly GCF_032717465.1). Classification (NCBI taxonomy): domain Eukaryota; kingdom Metazoa; phylum Arthropoda; class Malacostraca; order Decapoda; family Coenobitidae; genus Coenobita; species Coenobita brevimanus. The sequence continues at coordinate 16,874,777 of NC_137060.1, read as the reverse complement.
ACGGGGAGAATTTGGTGTTTTGTCTTAACATTTCTACCCTGAAGCCACTTGGTATTTGTCAGGTACTTACACTACTACTACTACTGCTACTACTACTACTACTAATCATCATCATCATTATCATCATCATCATCTCCATATTTCTTACAAGTGTGCATATTACTTCATAATCTCTGGAGGTAAAAGATTATGTTAAATACGAAGACATGCAAATAATTATCATATACAAAAAAAGCTAAAACTACACAATTATATCTAGAAAAAAAAATACATACGCCAGAAAAATATATCCATTACATCCATTCGTAGTTTCTTCAATTTGTTTTTCTTTACCTGGATATTATTTTGTGTGCGTCAATTTTTGGTGACAAGTTACTATTTAATGGTCTCTTAATTTTGTTTTTTTTTTCCTATGCCTATCCTTAAATTCTGATATAAATTTTGATCACTATACAGTAAATTTACTAATGTTTGAGTTTCTGTTCTCTGTACTTATGTTTCTTCCTTATCACGATTATTGTTATTATTATTATCATTATTATTATTATTATTATTATTTTCCAGCAGTCTAGGTTTTCATTATTCTCGATATTTAGTCAGTTCACATGACACTTTGCTCAATCTCTAATATTCTTCATAGATCCGTCTGAATTTCTTTTGGTTTATCAATTTTTAAAACTTAGCTTTTGTTTGGCTTAGTCCTTTTATTCAAGTATTTATAATAATCTACCCTATTTTTACCTTATTTATAACTATGGATATAATTTTTCATATAACATATCTAATAATCAATGTCTGGGTATATTTTTCGTCTGTTTTTCTTTAGTCTTTTCATGTGGTCTGTTTGTCCCTTTTATATATCTGTACTGATAATTATATCAATCAATCAATCTATATTGATGCCATATGAATCTTTAATTTTCATATGCTTAGCGCAATTTTTACTCAAAATATATACCGTCATGGGTACTATATATCTAGGTACTATATGTGTTCTTTAATATTTTACATTTTTATTTCTCTGTAGTCATTAATAGATACAGTTTTAGTTCATTTCTCCCGCTCTACCCCACAGATGTTGCAAGACCGACTTAACCAGCGGAAGGACATTAGTGTGGATGGCTTCTCCTGTGGGATTACGACTGCAATTTCGAGAGCTTTGAATGGTGAGTGGAGGGATGGATGGTACACTTCAATGGAAACTTTTATGATAGTTTCCCCTTGCTTATGGATTTTCACGTTCATTTTTTTTTTTTACTCCCACACGTTCTGTTTATGATGCGAGGATGATTAGGGTTAGGTTGATGATGATGATGTTGTTGATGTAGTCTGGTATCTTGCTGTGCTTTGCTGTGTATGTGTATTTTGTTCGACTAGCTTAAGACAGTGCGAAAAATAAGGTTAATGACGTTGATGTTAGTACCGCCGATGATTGATGATAATGATAATGATGATAATATTTTAGCTTAGTGTTCTGAAAGCTATACTGATATTATGTCTCAATATTTTCACTCCACATTTTCCTTCCCTTCCCTTCCCATCTTTTCACATTATTTTTCCTTCTATTTTCCTCACTTCCTGTCTTCTTCTCTTCCCCATATTCCTCACTTCCTGTCTTCTTCTCTTCCCCATATTCCTCTCTTCCTAATCCTCTCACTCCATAATTTTTTTCTTGCTTTTTTCCTCTCTTCCTATTCTCCTCACTTTCCATATATTTTTTCTTGTTTTGTCTTCCTCTTTTCTCATTTTCTCTCTTCCATATTTTACTTTGTTTTCCTCTCTTCCTTTTCTCTTCTTTCCATATATTTTTTCTTGTTTTGTCTTCATCTCTTCTCATTTTTTCTCATTTCATTTTCTTTACTTTGTTTTCCTCTCTTCCTGTTCTCCTCATTTTCCATATTTTTTTTTCTTATTTTGTCTTCCTCTCTTCTTATTCTCTTTCCATTTTTTTACTTTGTTTTCCTCTCTTCCTATTCTCCTCATTTTCCATATTTTTTTTTTTCTTGTATTGTCTTCCTCTCTTCTCATTTTCTCTCTCTCAATTTTTTTACTTTGTTTTCCTCTCTTCCTCTACTTCTCTCTTTCCATGTTTTTTTTCTTGTTTCGTCTTTCTCTCATTTTCTCTTTTCCATGTTTTTTCCCATCACGCTGTCCTCTTCCCGTTTTCCTCCTCTTTTCCTCATTTTCCCCTCTAATCAATTTTTCTTGCATAATTTCCCCTCTTTTTCAATATATGCTCTTTTTTTCTGTTTTCCCTTTTATCATATATTATTATTTCCATTATCTTTTCTTCCTGTTATTTAAATCTTAGGTCTTCCACTTTTTCCCATTTCTTGTCACTTCTCTCTCTCTCTCTCTCTAAGAAGCAAAATGAGGAGGGAGGAAAATGGAGAAAATGAAGAAATAGAGGAACGAGAGGAGAAGGTGAGAGAAAGAGAGAGAGGAGAAGAGTAAGACAAGATGATAAGAGTCAAGAGATGAAGAGATGAGAATGGGAAAGTCCTAGAGTGAGAACAGTGAGAGAAAAAGAGAAAGAATAATTGAAATGCGGTGAACAAGAGAGAGAGAGAGAGAGAGAGAGAGAGAGAGAGAGAGAGAGAGATCGTGTGTGGGCTACCCTGGAATCACCTGGGACTCGTGTAATCAATTGTCTGATATCTCAATCCAGGTAATTTGTCCACTGGCTTGCCTTTTGGTTACCTGTGCACGCAAATACCTACCTACCTCTATCTTCTCTCCTCCCCTCCTACCCCTCGCTCCCTCCTAACTCTCTCTCCTCTTCCCCCCCCCCTCTCCTCTCCTTCCTACCTCTTCTCTCCTGCCCCCCCCCTATCTTCTTACCCCGTGCTTCTCTCTCCCTCCTCACTACCCCCAAACAACTTATAACCATTTGTCTGTCTGTCCGTCTGTTTCTCTCTCTCTCTCTCTCCACATACATTCCTCCCCTCTTCCTTCCCCTCCTCTGCCTATCCCTCTCACTCATCAGCTCCCCTCTCACTGTTTATTTCCCCTCTCTCTCTCTTTCTCTCTCTCTCTCTCTCTCTCTCTCTCTCTCGTGGACAATGCTCTCCGCCTCATCTTTCCTAATGCTCCTCCTTCCCTCCCTCCTCCACTTTCCTATTCTCCCTCCATGTTTTCCATTCAGGCTTTGCAAGATGGATGCAAGATGAGAGCAACGCGTGTATATATAATTTTGGAGATTGAAAATAGTTCCCCCTCTCTCTGACTCTCCCACTCCTTTCGTAAAAAATCTGTTTCTTCCTCTTTTCTTCCTTTATTCTCCCTCTTCTCTCTCTTCACTCTCCCTCTTTTCTTCCTTCACACTCCCTCTTTTCTTCCTTCATCCTTCCTCTTTATATCCATCGTTCTCCCCTCTTTTCTTTCTTTATTCTCCCTCTTTTCTTCCTTCACTCTCCCTCTTTGCTTATTCTCCCTCTTTTCTTCCTTCATACTCCCTCTTTTCTTCCTCCATTCTTCTTCTTTTCTTCCTTCTCCCTCTTTTCTTCCTTCATTCTCCCTCTTTTCTTCCTCCATTTTTCTTCTTTTCTTCCTCCACTCTCCCTATTTTCTTTCTCCACTCTTCCTCTTTTCTTCCTTCATTCTTCCTCTTTATTTCCATCATTCTCCCTCTTTCTTCCTCCACTCTCCCTCATTCCTTCCTTCATTCTCCTTTTCTTCCTTCATTCTCCCTCTTTTCTTCCTTCATTCTCCCTCTTCTTCCTTCATTCTCCCTCTTTTCTTCCTCCACTCTCTTTTCTTCCTTCATTCTCCCTCTTTCTTCCTTTATTCTCCCTCTTCTTCCTTCATTCTCCCTCTTTTCTTCCTTCATTCTCCCTCTTTTCTTCCTTCATTCTTCCTCTTTTCCTCCTTCGTCACTCACCCTTTTCATCTCCTTTTCACATCCCATTTTCTTCTTAATTAAGGTTATACACAAAATACATCATATTATTGCCATTTTTTTCTAACCTGACGAAAATCACGAATCATTTTCAGCTCAACTATGGCCAAGTGTTGTTAGACTGGTGAGTTTATTTGACTTGTAACCAAGGAGACTCATTCCTTTCCCGTAAGACACACCCAGTTTCACATAACCAAAATTTTGAGCATTCAGAGTTATAGATAATTCCGGTTCCATCAGATAAAAACAATATGACTACCTGATCTGTCTTCAAAAAACAAGTATTATCATGTCTTTTTTATTTTAACAATCATGGTGTATTTCTTTCTTTTTCCTGCCGGTTATAATGTCGGAGGGTGTGGTGGGAGGGAGAGAGTCTTATCACTTATTTTTTTCATCAGATAACCTCGTGTTGGCTCGATATCTTTATTTCTTATATATGTTACTCCTGTCTATGTGCCTGCATCCCATTCACTCGACGCTCCTCTGCATCTCCTTTGCTCATCTTTCTCTTCCAGTTTTTCTCCTCTCCTTACGTCACAGTCCTCCTCCTCCTCCTTCCTTTCATACTCTCCTCCTTTTCCTCTCCCTCTCTTCCACCCTTCTCTTCCTCCTCCTTTACCTGCTCTTCGTCTTTCTGTCCTCCACCTCTCTTTGTCTTCCTCTTTCTCCTCCTCTCCCCCTCTTCCCTTCTACTCCCCTTTCCTCCTTCCCTCTCTTCCTTCTACTCCCCCTTCCTTCTTCTTCTCTCTCCTCTCTCCTTCCTCCTTTTCTCCCTCCCTCCACGGACAATGACAGGTTGATATCCACCTCATGAATGCAAGATTGATGTCTCCATTTCCTTTCTTCTCTCTCCTCTCTCCCTACCTCCTCTACATCTCTCTTTCTCTCTAACATTCCCCACAATCCTCCTCCTTCCCTCTGCCTCTCTCGCTCCCTCCTTCCGTCTCCCTCCATCCCCTGCTTCTGATATTACCCTTTTCTCCCTCATCATTCTTCCGTTACCCCTATTATTCCTTCGTGTCTTTTTCTCTCCCTCTCTCTCCCTCCCACTCTTCTCTCCCTCTCTTCCCTCCTCCTCTTCCACTCCCTCTCCTTGTTTCTCCCTAACTTTCCCTCCCTTCTGAGAAAATCCCCTCTCATTTCCAGCATTATTTTTTCTTCCTCATCTTCCTTCGTCTCTCCCTGCCCCTCCTCCTTCCTCCCTCCCTCCTCCTCTCCCCCTCTCCTCTCTCTATTCATCCCGTCTGACATTTCCTCATCATAATTTTCTGTCGCAGTGCATTGGGCAAACACTAGAATAGCAATCACCCACATGCATTTCATCTCTCTCTCTCTCTCTCTCTCTACATATGCCTTCCTTTCATTTCTTTCCCTTGTCTATTTTCACCATCCATGTTCCCCCCCCCTCTCTTTTTTCCTCTCTCTCTCTCTCTCTCTCTCTCTCTCCATCTCTTACTTCTTTCCTTTATATACTTTTACCTTTTATGTTCCTCTGTCTGTCTGTCTGTCTGTCTCTCTCTCTCTCTCTCTCTCTCCATTATCGAGCATTTAATATTTCTCTCTTTTTCCTCCCTCCTAATACTCCTCCTTCCTCCCTTGTGCAACTAGACATTAGGAAAATAACAGGGTCTCCTCTCTCTCTCTCTCTCTCTCTCTCTCTCTCTCTCTCTCTCTCTCTCTCCTTCCTTCATTTCTTTTTTCTATCATTTCTTCTCCCCCTTTCTCACTTCCCTCCCTCTCCCTCAAATCTTTTCTCCCTCTCCCATATTCTTCTCTCTCACCACTTCAGAGAGAGAGAGAGAGAGAGAGAGAGAGAGAGAGAGAGAAAGAGAGAGAGAGAGAGAGAGAGAGAGAGAGAGAGATGACGAAGTAGGAGAGCTGCGTAGCCTCTCAATTTGCTAATTATGTGAGAGGAAGGAGGAAGAGAAAAGAGTCTGGGAGAAGAGAGGGAAGGAAGGTGGGAAGAAAAGAACGAAAGAGGAAACGAGGAAGAGGAGGAGAGGGAAGAGAGAGAAAGGAGAGTTAAGGATGGAGAGAGAAGAAAAAATGAGTATGGAAGGAGGGAAAATAATGAAGGAATGAATAAGGAATGGTGGAGAAGGAAGGAAGAGAAAGAGAAGGAAGTGAAATGAAAGAAGAAGAAAAGAAAGTCGACAGGAAACAGAATGTGGATGGAAGGAAGGAAGGAAGGCAGAAAGGAAGGTCGAAAGAAAGCAGAAGGTGGAAGGAAGGAAGGAAGGATGGAAGGGGGAGGGAGAAAAAGAGATATGGAAGAAGGACAACGCGAAATCGATCCTTTACTTATCTAACATACCTTCCACCCATCACAGCCATCCATCCATCCATCCCTCATCCAGGTAGTCATTCCTCATCCATCCATATCTCCTCCATCTGTCTATCCATCCATCTATCCTCATACCTACATTCTTCATCTATCCAGTCACTATATACATTCTTTCATCCATCACAGTAATCTACCTATCCCTCATCTCATCCATCATTTCTTCCATTTATCCGGCCATCTTTCATTCATCCCTCATCCTTCAATCCTCCATTCCTTCATCCACCCATCCATTACTAAAAACTGGCATCCATTCACCCATCTTTTCCATCCATCCCTCATACACTCAAATATTTTTCATCCTTCCACCCTCATCCGTCTATTCATTTAACCCCCAAACTCTGTCAATCATCCATAATCCTGATATTCATCCATTCATCCATTTATCCACTCTGTCATCCATCCGTCCATCAATAAATAGCATTATTTTCCTCTTTCAAGTATCAAAATTATCCATCCTCTATTAAAAAGTTCATCCATCCATCCATCTAAACATCCATCAATACATTCATCTACTTATTCATTCATCCAACTATCCATCAGTACATTCATCTACTTCTTCATTCATCCATCCATCAGTACATTCATCTACTTCTTCATTCATCCATCCATCTAATATCCATCAATACATTCATCTACCTATTCATTCATTCATCCATCTAACCATCCATCAATACATTCATCTACTTATTCATTCATCCATCCATCTACCCATCCATCAACACATTCATCTACTTATTCATTCATCCAACCATCTAACCATACATCAATACATTCATCTACACAGTCATTCATTCATCCATCTAACCATCCATCAATACTTTCATCTATTTATTCATTCATCCATCCATCAAACCATCCATCGATACATTCATCTACTTATCCATCCATCCATCCATGAATCTAATCATCTATCAATACATTCAATTACTTATTCATTCCTTCATCCATCTTACTTCTACGATGGAACACATTCTGTCCACTTCTACTTTCTCTGAAATCTCCATTCTCGGAGATTTCAATGTTCACCACCACCTTTGGCTCTCCTCTCCTTTCACGGATCCACCTGGTGAACAAGCCTACATCTTTTCTATCCTTAATGACCTAGAGCAGCTTGTACAGCACCCTACCCGTATCCCTGACCGCCTTGGAGAGAGCTCCAACATACTTGACCTCTTCCTCACAACCAATCCTTCTGCTTACTCTGTTAATCTTTTCTCTCCGTTGGGCTCCTCCGATCACAACCTTATTACCTTAACCTGTCCTATCGCTCCAGTACGGCCTGCGGACCCTCCAGGGAAACGTCGTCTCTGGCATTTTGGAGCTGCGGACTGGGAGGCCCTCAGGCAGTACTTCTTTGATTTTCCCTGGAATGATTATTGCTTCCATGGCCGTGAGACATCTGAGTGTGCCTTGCGCATTACGGAAGTTATTCTCTCGGGCATGGAAGCATACATTCCTTTCTCATATCCTTTGACTAACGCAAGAAAGCCTTGGTTTAATCACGCTTGTTCTAATGCTGTCCGCAACAAGGAGAGGGCCTACAAAAGGTACCGGAGCCAACCCACCCCTGAATCACATAATCTTTACGTTTCTGCCCGGAATCGTGCTAAGTCTGTTCTTCGCTCTACTAAAAATAATTTCATCCATACTAAATGCTCTCAACTCTCCAACTCGAATTCTTCTCGCTCCTTCTGGCACCTTGCCAAAAATCTTTCTAACAACTTTACCTCATCATCCTTCCCTCCTCTTTTCTACTCTGATGGTTCTGTAGCTATTTCTTCTACTGATAAAGCAGATCTCTTCGCACAGACTTTCTCCTCCAATTCCACCTTAGACGATTCCGGTGCTGTTCCTCCATCACTTCCCCCTCTGACTTCCTCATGGCTGACATTAAAATTTCTTCAGTTGATGTATTTTCTGCCATTACTGGCCTCAGTACTAACAAGGCATATGGGCCTGATGGAGTCCCTCCTGTTGTTCTCAAAAACTGTGCTTCTGTGCTTACACCCTGCCTAGGCAAACTATTTCGCCTTTGTCTGTCAACTTGTACCTTTCCTTCTTGCTGGAAGTTTGCTCTCATTCAGCCAGTCCCAAAGAAGGGTGACCACTCCCAACCCTCCAACTATCGTCCAATTGCTTTAACGTCCTGTATTTCAAAAGTTTTCGAGTCAATTCTTAATAAAAAATTTTAAGGCATCTTTCCTATCACAACCTTCTTTCCGATCGTCAGTATGGGTTCCGTCAGGGACGCTCCACTGGCGATCTTCTCACCTACCTTTCAGACTCCTGGTCATCCTCCTTTCGGGACTTTGGCGAAAGCTTTGCCATTGCACTTGACATCTCAAAGGCTTTCGATCGAGTCTGGCATAAATCTTTAATTTCCAAACTGCCCTCCTACGGTTTCTATCCTTCTATCTGTGCCTTCATCGCTAGCTTCCTTTCTGGTCGTTCTATAGCCGCTGTCGTAGACGGCCATCGTTCTTCTCCTAGATCTATCAACAGTGGTGTTCCTCAGGACTCTGTCCTATCACCAACTCTCTTCCTTTTATTCATCAATGATCTTCTAAGCTGTACATCTAACCCTATCCACTCATACGCTGATGACTCCACCCTTCATCTTTCCATTCGGTTCCCGCAACGCCCATCTCAACAGTTACTTCAAGAAACAAGGGATGAGGCTATGGCACACCTAATGTCTGACTTGGCTCATATCTCTGACTGGGGTAAAAATAATATGGTTGTCTTTAATGCATCTAAGACTCAGTTCTTACACCTATCAACCCGACAAAATCTTCCACAGGTATACCCACTAATGTTTAATAATATTCAGCTTAATCCTGCATCATCGTTGAACATGCTTGGGGTTTCATTTACTCGGGACTTATCTTGGAAAGATCATATTACATCTCTTGTAAAATCTGCTTCCAAGAGATTGGGTGTGCTAAGCCGACTCCGCTCTTTCTTTACCCCTGCACAATTGTTGACTCTATACAGAGGTTTTATCCGCCCCTGTGTGGAGTACAACTCTCATGTGTGGGGAGGCTCCCCACATACAGCTCTTCTCAATAGGGTGGAGTCAAAGGCTTTTCGTCTCATTAACTCTCCTCCTCTTACTGACTCCCTTCAACCTCTGTCTCTTCGCCGCACTGTTGCATCTTTATCTCTTTTCTATCGCTACTTTAATGGTCACTGCTCCTCTGAACTGTCTGCTTGCATTCCTCCACCTCTACGACGGGCGCGTAGCACCCGTCTGGCAGCAAACTCTCATCCCTTTTCTGTCCAACTCTCTAATGCAAGAGTTAACCGTTACTCCCAGTCTTTCATTTATGCAACAGGTCAGCTCTGGAACTGTCTCCCTCTGTCTGTATTTCCTCCTGCCTATGATCTCCAGTCTTTCAAACGTAGTGTGTCCAGGCATCTCAAAATGATCGGATCTTGAATTTGGCTCTCTATTGTATTTTGTTTTTCTCTTGGAGGGAACTGTTACTGCGGGCTCATGGCCTTTGGTTCCTTCTTCCTCGCATAAAAAAAAAAAAAAAAAAAAAAAAAATCTACCCATCCATCAATACATTCATCTACTTATTCATTCATCCATCCATCTAACCATCAATATATTAATCTACTTATTCATCCATCTAACCATCCATCAATACATTCATCTACTTATTCATTCATCCAATCATCTAACCATCCATCAATACATTCATCTACTGCACTTATTCATTCATCCATCCATCTAACCATCCATCAATACATTCATCTACTTATTCATTCATCCATCCATCTACCCATCCATCTCCTTATTCATTCATCCATCCATCTAACCATCAATACATTAATCTACTTATCCATCCATCCATCCCTAACTAACCCTTTCAGAGCCATAAGTAGTAATAGTGAAATGAGATCAACACCTTAATCATTTACCTGCATCCCATCCCATCTTTTACAGGTACACTGATAAAAGCCATCCATCCATCCACCAATCCATTCATCCATCCATTCATCCACCCATCCATCCATCTATTCATCACTCGTATTATTTCTTTTCCATTTATCCATCCACCCATTCATTCATCCCATCAAAATCTTCCTCTCCGCTCCTCCATCCATCACTCCCTTCATCCATCCATCCATCCATGACCTCAACCCTTCCATTACCTACCATAATAAAAATAAAATACATCAATAGAGTCGACCCTTTCCCTGAAGCCCCCTCTTTACAGGTCCAGCCAGCGTGACCGTCAATTATAGGCCGAGACCTACACTCACACTCACACGCTTTTTTGTGGTGCTAAACGGCGGTGTGTGTGTGTGTGTGTGTGTGTGTGTTCAGTGATGATATTAATCACAGTAAAATCACTACACACACACACACACACACACCTCCAAATCTCTCCCTCCACACCTGTTTTCCGCACACCTGTCCTGCTCATCTGCGTAATAAGGTGTCATGCTTGGGTGGTGTGGCGGAGTCATGCGAACAGCGGTAACGACCCCTGCGCATGACACAGCGAAGCGGGGGGTCAGGGAGGCAGGGAATGGGACTGGGATAAAGTCGGGGATTAGGGGAAATACCGAAAGTCAGGATAAGGAGGATAAATGTGGACGCAAGGGGAGGAAATCTTGAAGGCTGTGACTGCTGTGTTATACTCATGCTGGGACACACACACACACACGCACACGCACACGCACACAAACAAACACACACACACACACACACGCACAGAAATTTCCAACCTTCCCTCAGACTCAAACCCGTGGCTTGTTATTACAGTCCCCTTCAACCAAAAATGATTATTGTTCCCCCTAAGGTGTCATAAGAAAGGGTGGTAGGTTACATATTTCCTCTCTCTCTCTCTCTCACACACACACACACACACACACACACACACACACACACACACACACACACACACACACCATCACCACGATCACCACCACCACCACACCACCGTACTTAGCACCAAAATACCCCACTATTTCAAGGGATACTTGTGAAAAATGCCTATCCTTTCGCATCCCATCCCTCTCCCTCATCCCCGGCCTCGTCTATCCGCTGGTGGACGGGGGATAGCTTGTTCTTATAGGGTGTATAATGCAGCGAGGTCAAATCGGATGTTGTAATACGTTAAGTGATGTGGTTTGAGTCATGCATTTCCTGGGTGGAGTTGGTCTGGTTGTGCACATGATTCACACACACACACACACACACACACACACACACACACACACACACACACACACACGAGTATTCTATGGTCTCTCAAAAAACAATAGCTCCAGAGACACATTGTGATTCTCTTGTATCTGTGTATCTGTCTGTCTGTATCTATCTATCTATCTATCTATACTATACTACACTATGCCCGTTCTAATAACTGGAAGAAGACTATCATGAATAATACTGTCTCTCTCTCTCTCTGTCTCAGCTGTTCATCATGGTAATTCGTCTCTCACTAACCTATTAATCAAATTAGCAGTTCTCTCCACCACCACTCCCTCTCTCTCTCTCCCCTCCCCCCCCCTCTCTCTCTCTCTCAGCTGTCCATCGTGCCTGTTCGTGTCTCTCACTATGCGGTTTCTCTCTAAATTAAATCAACAGTTCTCTCTCTCTCTTTCAAGCAGGCAAGTGGTCAGGGCCGTGTAATGAGGGGGTTGGAGGTGAGCACAGGTGTAATTAGGACTGGTCCAGGTGTCATGTGAGCTAGGTTTTTTTTCTTCTTTCTTACATTTTTTTTTTCAATGGTGAAGAAGGAGTGGAGGAGTATGGAAAGTGAAAATGTAGGGGATGTTATGGATGGAAAGATGCAGATAGACATATGGATAGATGGATAGACAGATAGATATAGATGGATAGATTGGTTAGACAGATAGACAGGCAGACAGTTACATGGGTAAGCTTAAATAGATAGACAGAGAGATAATGTGTGTGTGTGTGTGTGTGTGTGTGTGTGTGTGTGTGTGTGTGTGTATGTATGTATGTATGTGTGTGTGTGTGTGTGTGTGTGTGTGTGTGTGTGTGTGTGTGTGTTGTTATTCATGCACGCTTCCTTTTGTTCCATCTCCCATTTTGTTCCTGCATGTGTGTGTGTGTGTTTGTGTTTGTTTTATTTGGTTGTCACGTTGCTGTTTTTTTGGCGGTTGTTTTTCTTTCCTGGTGTGTTTGTCGTTCTTTTATTCCTGTTCTTCTATGGCTTTTTTGTTTTGTGTTCATTTATGTTTTTACCAAGATCTTATTTAAATATTTATATTACTATTATTTCTCTCGGTTGTGCGGAGAATGTGTTTTTTCCGTACATTATTATTATTATTATTATTATTGTTATTATTATTATTATTATTATCATCATCATCATCACCACCATCTAACTCCTCTACAAAGAAAAGTGACAGCATGATTAAAAAAATAAAAATACACGTCCTAGGATTGAAGGGGTTACTGTGCCATACATTCTGATGAAGGAAATCGTCTGACATTCGGTGGGACAGTACTAGAGTTGTCGGGATCATGAGGAGGTTAATAACTCTGCTTTTATTTTTCTTTATTTTTGCCATATTTTTCTTTATATTGTTAAGCTTCGGGGTGTGCTGGGTTTATATCTTAGTTCTTCCGTTTCCTCACATGCTGAATAATTCCTGCATTTTAAAACATGGATCTTTTTATTACTGTGTCAAGTCCTTATGTTACTAAGGTCTTCACTTAACTTAATCTCACGTAAATTAACTAAGCTTTATCTGAAAAAAAAAAAAAAAAAAAAAAGTGATTAGCAAAGTTTATCCTTATCAAATTTATCCAGTTTCTAAAATCAAACCGAACAGGTGTTAAAATGCATACCTGTCTAATTTTCCTTTCTATAATAACCTACCTTGATATAATTCCAGCCCAATTTAGCCTCTTCACTACAACAGATATCTTTGTATTTTACTGTCACCACAAGACAATTTTCTTCACCTTAAGAGGCCTTTATATCATTAAAAGTATCAGTTAACTTACATGGAACTCCTTCAATTCACAAAGCCTGTCATCATAAATAAGAAAAGTTCGTAAAAGCTACAATAAAAGGTAAAACGCATCCTAGTAAAGTTGTTGTTGATGCACTACCCTAGCCTGTCTGATCGAGCTGACCTATCAAGCACAGGCAAAAAACCGCTCCTGCAAGACCGTTCCTTGAAGTGAAAAGATGTTACCATGCGCCACAGCAACGCGCGGGGAATAGTGTGGAGGTTTGGTTTGTGGGTGGAAACAGCACTTGCGTGTCTCCACCCGGTTAACAGGGGCACCGCAGTAGCCTCCAAGTCACCCTGTTATTTGGCTATATGGTTACCACCCACCGTTGTAAGTGGTTTTCTGAGATACAGGAAACCATTTAGCTTGTTACTCTGTGTACAGCCACCTGAAGCGGAGAGCAAGAGTAATAAATAATGACACGAGGGATGAAAGAAATAAGAAGAGTGGAGAACTAGAAAAAAAATAGGATTAGACATGAAGCAAGAAGCAGGCTGCACTCCATCATGTGAGTGGATGCCCCCCCTACCACCACATCCCTGTAGTCAAGGGGTTAACCTAAAACTCAACAGACAAACACTAAACCGCTCAGAGGGCAGTGGCCTTACCAAGAAATTTTACCCTCGCGAATGCCTTGCTATTTTCACACCTGCAAGAGACCATTTTTCTTTAAGTTAGTAGAATCAAAACTAAATTTAACTCTTCATTTAACCCCTCAGTAAGATGACAGCTTATTTTATTTATTTATTACCTTATTTATTATTTTATTCATTACCTACGGCCGATTATATTTATTCTGAAACAAGTCTTAGTAAAAATAATACAATCCCCATAACCCCTTCAACACGATGACGTTTTCTTCACTATTCTTGTTGATTCAGACGATTTCATTCAGCTGACGAAGGACCTCTCACAGTAGGGGGGGGGTAGAAAAAATCCCAGCTAATCCCTACAGTAAGACGATTTATTTCCCTTATTGACAGACGATTTTATTCAGCTACCGAGAACCATGCGTAAAAGGGGTTTAGAATCTGATCAACCCCCTTACGTTAGTCTTTTACTCTCTTTATTTTTACTAACTTCAGACGATTTTCTTTATTCATCTTAAGATCTTGCGTAAGAAAGGGTTTATATCTGACTTCTTCCTGGTTATCCTTTTATAAATAATTTCTAGTATACACTATTATTATTATTTTCCTCTCTCTCTCTTCTTTTTCTTCCTCCTCTTCTCTGTGTCTGTCTGTCTGTCTGTCTCTCGCTCTCTCTCTCTCTCTCTCTCTCTCTCTCTCTCTCTCAGCGCACCACCATACATTAACAATGAAATATGAGCTTACACTATATCTTGCACGCCGCGACTTTACCTAAGACTTTCAATTACCAAGTTAGAGAGAGAGAGAGAGAGAGAGAGAGAGAGACGCACACCTCCATGCCAACAAACAATCATCATTATCAACAACCATTACAGAAATCGTGCCATTATCATCATCATCATCATCATAAGTATTGTCTTACTCTTGGGTATGTCTCCCCGCCGCTTTGTTATCCTCTCTCTCTCTCTCTCTCTCTCTCTCTCTGTTATGCTTCTGCGTCCCATCCATCCCCACATGTTTACTCTCTCTCTCTCTCTCTCTCTCTCTCTCTCTCTCTCTCTCTCTCTCATAGTTAATTTTTACCATGGAAAAATGTAGAAAAATGGGAATGAACGCCAGCAGTAAAGATGATACAAAAAATATAGGAGGAAGAAGGAACGAAGATGGAGAGTGTGGAAACGAAATATGATTATTGAAGACAAAGGAGAAGAAAATGGAAGAAAAAAGTTAACAGGAACAGAAGGGGCAGAAGAAGAAAGGAAGAATAGAAATAAGAAAGGAGGAAAGAGGAAGAAGAAGGGAAGACGGTAGGGACGAGGAAAAGGAAGAAGAGAAAGGAACGAATGAAGGTAGGAGAGAATGAAGGAAGGAGGAGGAAGGAGAGAATGAGGGAACGAGGAAGGAGAGAAGGAAGGAGAAAGAAGGGGGAAGACAAAGAACGAAGAATAAGCAAGGACAAGGGGAAAACTTACAGAAGGGAGGCAGATGGAGGAGGAGGAAAGGAAGAGAGGAAGGAGGAATGAAGGAGAGAAAAGAGAAGAGAGAAGGAAGTAACGGAGGGAGAATTGGAGGGAGATCAGGAAGGAGGAATATGGAGGGTGAAAATGAAGAAGTAGGGAGAAAAGAGAGAAGGCAAGCATGAAGAGAAGGATGGAAGAATGAAGGAGAGAAGGAAAGAGGAGTAAAAGAAGGAAGAGGACTGAAGAAACGAGAGAAGCAGAGAAGAAAAATGAAGGAACAGAAAGACGGAAGATTGAATGGGGGGAAAAGCAAGGACGAAGACGAGGAGTATATGAAAACACGAAGGAAGGACGAAGGAAAGAAGGAAGGACAGAAGGAAGAAGAAAGGAGGACGAGAAGAAGAGATAAAGTAATGGGAAGGGAAGGAGGGAGAGAAGGAGAGAGGGAGGGAGAGATGGAAGTGATAAAAGGAGGGAAGACAAGTTCTGATGATCTAGAAACGAAGAGAAGGAAGAATAAATGAAGGAAAGAGGGAAGGAGGGAGACGAAGAAGAAGGAAGAGAAAGGAAGTGGAGGTATTGATGAGAAAAGCAGCGAAAGACGAAGGAAGAGAAAGTGGAGGTAATGATAAGAGAAGGAGGGAGAGAAGGAAGAGGGAAGGAGGGAGAGAAGGGAGAGGGAAGGAGGGAGAGAAGGGAGAGGGAAGGAGGGAGAGAAGGGAGAGCGAACAATCCTCCTGATCAATAGCACAAAGTAATACAGGGAGAAGCTTTTGGCACGCACGCACGCACGCACGCACACACACACACACACACACACACACACACACACACACACACACACACACGAAGGGACCCACATATTCGTTGCACATACCCCCTCCTCTCTCTCTCTCTCTCTCGAACCAATACCCGGTCAATAGCAATATCGCACTAAGTA
Organism: Coenobita brevimanus; assembly: GCF_032717465.1. Classification (NCBI taxonomy): domain Eukaryota; kingdom Metazoa; phylum Arthropoda; class Malacostraca; order Decapoda; family Coenobitidae; genus Coenobita; species Coenobita brevimanus. The sequence goes on along the minus strand of NC_137060.1, from coordinate 16,858,533 downwards.
AGGGTTGTGTTGTGTGATTTATAATAGGGTCACTTGAAACATTACGTGAGTGGGATATAAGGGTGTGGTGGGGGAGAGAGAGAGGGAGGGAAGGAGGGAGAGAAGGAAGGAAAGAGGGAGAGGAAGACATTACGTGAGCTGCATGATTGAAAGAGAGAGAGAGAGAGAGAGAGAGAGAGAGAGAGAGAGAGAGAGAGAGAGAGAGAGAGAGAGAGAGTATTAGTAGTAACAGCACCAGTAGAGTGAGTTATAGTAGTAGTAGTAGAAGTAGTAGTAGTAGTAGTAACACAGTGATGTCTATTTATCACTATTATATATTACATAAATAACATACATAGCCCTTTCATACATTTACAATCATTCATATCAGATGTATGGAAGGGGAGAGGCGCATACATCAACAATACATTCTCATACATCATACATTACCCTTAACATACAGTGGCTGGAGGGTTGGCAATACATTTTCATACATTATACATTATTGTCATTATTCTTGAACTGCGTAATCTCAAAATTTCGAGTTATATACATTTAATACGTTCACAATAAATGGAATGTATAATACTGATAATGCAATAAACAATCATATGAGAGAGAGAGAGAGAGAGAGAGAGAGAGAGAGAGAGGGAAAATGGAAGTGAAGACGGAAGAAGGGTAGGAAAAGATTAGGAAGACAGAGAAGAAGAGGGAAGTAGATGAAGAGGAAGAAGGGGAAAAAAAGAGGAGAGAGAAGACAGGAAGAGGAAGCTCAACAGGGGGAAGAGAGAGAGAGAGAGAGAGAGAGAGAGAGAGAGAGAGAGAGAGAGAGAGAGAGAGAGATGCTGAAGGAGGAAGAATAAAGCGACGAAGAAGTATGAGGGGGGGGGAGGAGGAACGAGAGAGGAAAGATGAGGGGGGTGTGATGAAAGAAGAGGAAGAGGAAGGGATAAGGAGAAGAAAAGAGACATGAAGAAAAAGAAAGGTAGAAGACAGAAGCAAAAGAAAATGAATGGCCCGAGAAAGTTACCTCAGTTTACCTTCACAAAATCTCTCTCTCTCTCTCTCTTTCCACCAAGTAAAAAAAAAACTGAAAATAAGAAAAGGCAAAAAGAAAAAAGAGTATTCCCCTCACACACACACACACACACACACACACACACACACACACACACACACACACACACACACACACACACATAAATACCTCTGAATTAAATCTTCCCCTTTACCTCAGCTTAAATGTCCAAAAAATTCAACAGAATAATGAGAAAAAAAAAACACCAATACAAGATTTCTGAAAGAGTCTTAAACAGCTTCTTAAAAAACATCTTAAGATCTGACCAAGAAAATTTATGAGCCAAGGAGAAAGTGAAAATAAAAAAAAGAAAAAGAAACTAAGGGGTAACTGAGGAAGACGTATTATTATTATTTATTTATTTTTTACTTGGAACGATGTTTTGTGTCAACTGGTAATTTTTGGGAGAGGCAGCTGAATTGGAGAAGGAAGAGGAGGGAAGAAGTGGAGGAAAGAGGGGATGGAGGAAAGAGGGAATGGAGGAAAGAGAGTGAGAGATTTTTTGACAATATTCCTGAAAGGGAAAGGACGACAGGAGAGGGAAGGGTAAGAGGGATGGAAGATGGAAGGAGAAATAAAGACACATTCGACTGTTTAATGTTTTTCCTTCACACACACACACACACACACACACACACACACACACACACACACACACACACACATACACACACACACAGCCTCTAAAGAACTGCCCCAACCCACATGAACGAAACTCAGAAAAAGTTAAACAAAACTCCTCCCTTACACACACAAACTTCCCTCCCTTTCTCCATCCTGATTTCTTCTCCTTCCTCTTACTCTCCTACATCTCCTCTTCCTCCTCCTCCTTCCACCTTTCCTCTTCTTCCTCCTCTTCCGTTTCTTACTTTCCCTCCTCCACGATATCTTCCTCTGACTCTTCCTTTTTTCTTTTCTCCTCTTCCACCTCTTCCTCTTCTTCCTCTTTCACTCGTTTTTTATTCTCCTTCTCTTTTTGTTCTTCCTCTTTTTTCGCCCTATCTTTCCTCTTCCTTCTCTTCTTCCTTTTTCTCCACCACCTATTCTCCCTTCCCTGCATCTCCCTTTCTCCCTATCATATCTCTTCTTCCTTCTCCAAGTCCTTCAGTCCTCCTTCTGTTTTCTTTTCTCTCTTTTCCCCTCAATTCTTCATCCACGTATTATTTCCCTTTTTCCTTCCCTCCCAGATTCTCTTCTCTCCATCTCTTACCGTTTTCCCTACCTCTCTCTACTAGACCTCTCCTTTTCCTCTCTTGTCATCATATTTCCTCTTTCCCTCATTCCTTCCTTCCCTCCTTTCTCTCGCTACCTTCCTCCCTCCCTTCCTCCTTTCTTTCACTCTCTTCCTACCTCTCTCCTTCCCTTCCCTATCTTCCTCCCTCCTTCCACACATACGCTCTTTCCCTTCTTCCACCGAGATCAGCCAAACAAACACAACAATAAGACAGAAAAGAAGAGGGCAAAGATCATAATTTTTTTCTCCTATATCTCCAAAATACACACTAACCCGTTTGGTCTTTTTAGAAATTATAGTGCATTTTTTTTTACCCATCGTCTGTTACGTAGTGTGGTGGCAAGGAGAGACAGCAACCTTTAAAATCTCTTTCTCACTCTTCTAAATTTCCTTCTAAATCCCTTCTAAATCGAAGTAAATCTCCCATCTACATCTCCTGTCTAAAATCCTTCTTAATTTCCCCTCTAAATCTCCTATACCTCCGTCTAAATTTCCTTCTAAAATCCCTCTTAATTTCCTTCTACATCTTCTATATCTCCATTACTTCCTTATAATGCTCCTACATCTCAAAAATATCCTACTAAATCTCTTAAAACTTCTTCTAAATCCCCTTCTAAATCTTTCAAAACTTCTAAATTTCCTTCTAAATTTCCGTCTAACTTTCCTTCTAAATCTCCTTCTATTTTTATTTGCTGTGTATTCTTATATTCACTTTCTTCTTATTAACTCTACCTCATTTACAGCACCTCTCACTCTCCCTACACACACACACACACACATCTATTCCTCCCTACTTCCTCAAAAAAATAAATAACAAAAAAAAATA
>NC_137060.1:16675416-16850416 GCF_032717465.1 Coenobita brevimanus | reverse complement strand
CGCCCTCGTGTGGGACTGAATCAAGATCAGGAGAACTGGCACGCATACGCTCCACGATCATCGTAACACAGCACAGTCGCAATCAGTGGTTCCTTAACACCGTCTCGAAAACGTGTCAAAGGCTAATTACATCTCCCTTAACTAACCAGGTATTTTCACGCGAGTCATAAGGGTTCAAATTTCTCTCTCTTAGTTTGAAACCCCGAACGAGAGTAGTAGCAGCAGCAGCAGTAGTAGTAGTAGCAGTAGTAGTAGTAGTAGTAGTTGTAGTCCCAGGTATCTGAAACGCGAACCCAGTGGACTACAGGCTGAAGATTTCCTCCTCCTGCAGTCCGTCCTAATTTGGGAGGCAGAGTGGGAACTGAGGGTCGTTTGTACAGCCAGGCAGAGAAACTACCCAATCAAATCAGTGCCACCACGTGAAGGGTCCCTCTCCAACCCCTGAGTGGCAGAAGAGATGAAATAGTATACGAACTTCGCCCTCGATTGTACATTGTTCGTATTTATCGTTTATTGTATTGCTGATGTATTTTGCCTGACTACATACACAAACCACACATGGAAACACTGGTCCACTGCCCAATTTATCCAGTGAAAATAAATGAAGAGCAAACACACACACACACACACACACACACACACACACACACACACACACACACACACACACACACACACACACACCACAAGGTTATACACGCGGATGATTGCATATGACTAAAACACACACACACACACACACACAGTCTCTCTCTCTCTCTCTCTCTCTCTAAAACACGTAAAAACACAAAATACCCCAAAATACACAAAACTAAAAAAAAAAAAAAAAAAAAAAAAAAACGAAATAAAGTTTAATGAAAAGGGGACATAACAAAACAGGGCACAGAATCTCTCATCATCATCACCACCACCACAATCATCACCATCATCATCATCATCATCACCACCACCACCATCGGGGCCCTGTATCTGTGCCGAAGCGTGCAAAATATTATTCCCGCGATCCATACGTCGATTAGAGGTCGTAGATTAGGATGTTTTTACGTTTTTCTGACCTGGGCAATGGTAGACTTTCTCGATATATTATGTGCTCACCTTTTTTGCGCTGTTTTTCGTCTCTTTTTCACACGTTCCTATTTTTTTTTTCGAGTTCCAATTCATCTCGATTACTCAGTTTATCGGGTTTGGCATCGCGGGAGTTTTCGCTGTTCGTATCATTTACCTTTTTTTATTTTTTGTTTTTACTCATGACCCTTTGCATACATATAGAGTACATATATATATATTTTTCCATGGCTAAAATTTTGATTCACGGTGATGTTGGTCTAGTTACATCCATGTGTATTTTTTTATAGGCGTCAAGTTACGTGGGTCATATAAATGTTTCCTGTTTTTAAAAAGCAATTTATCTATATATTCTTAATGAGTAGGGTTAAATCTTAATAAATGATATGTTCGGACAGACGAGTAATAAATAAATGAATAAAGGAAGAAAGAAAGTTAAAGAAAGAAAAATAAGGCATAAAAAAAGAGACAGTGAGAAAGAAAAAGAAGGGAGAAATATGGAATCTTTTGTCAATCCTGAGAATTCTATATTGTAAAATTAAAAAAAAGAAGCGTCACCTTTAGCCAAACCTGTACTAATTAATTAAAATCACAGGTAAAGTTAACAAGGTACATCTACACGTAACCTAAATTTACGTACATATAAAGATAAATACATACACACACACACACACACACACACACACACACACACACACACACACACACACACACACACACACACACACACACACACACACACAAACCGATGAGAGAGAGAGAGAGAGAGAGTTTCAACCCTCCCCCATGATATATATACCTTCAATTTGACTGCCTTATTGAACTTCTTGGTGTGTGTGTGTATGTGACGTGTTAAGACAGCTCTCTCTCTCTCTCTCATAATTTCTTTCTTGCTTTCCTCTTGCATTTTTCTTATTTCATCCTCCTTTTTTCTTCCCCCCCCCTGACAGATCTTTCTATAACCAGGCAGATGACCCCCGTGTTATATCAGTGGCACCACGTGAAGGCGTCCCACTCCAGCAAGAATGAAACACAATAATACATCACCAGACTGAAGCGGTTTATCTCTTCAGACCAAGGACGCCATACATATTTAATTACTGCCTCTACCTGTCGAATTTATTTACCTGAAAAGTCATTAATTAAGGTGTTGATGAAGCCTGTATCTAACTCTTTATATTTCGAAATGGTGTCTACAGGTATTTAAAAAAAAAAAAAAAAAAAGACATCGTACTGAAGAGGTTAAAAATGGACGCTGATTATATTAATATAGCAGGAACTTAAAATGCATTCTTGTAATAACATTAATTCCTCTGTTTAAGGCACCCACAAGCATCTCTGAACAGTGCCATCCCTAAACAGTGCCCCTTTCTCTGTCTCTGTCTCTGTCTCTCTCTCTCTCTCACACACACACACAGATGCGCATACCTATACACACACAGTTACCCAAATACTTAACAAAAACACCCAAACCTGCAAAGAAAATATACAAACTCACCACACACACACACACACACACACACACACACACACACACACACACACACACACACACACACACACTGCTTGCATCACCCCTCCCTCCATCTTTACTGGCAGAGGTCATTTACCCTGCCTTATTCAACCTGATCAATATGGTGAGAGGAAGGGTGGGGGAGAGAAAGGAGAGGAGGAGTGGAGAGAAGAAAGGAAGGAGGGAAGTAGAGGAAAAAGGATGGGATGGAGAGGAAAGATGTAGGGAAAGGAAACAAGTAGGGGAGGCAAGGATGGCAGAGAATAAAGGAGGGAAGGAATGGAAGAAAGGAAGAGGAAGAAAAGAGAGAAGGAGAGGACGAAAGGAGGGAAGGAGAGGAAAAATGAGAAGACAGGAGGTAAGGAGAGGAGGAAAGAAGGAGGAAGAAAGGAAGGAGAGGGAGAAATGAATTAATGGAGGGACAGAGGGAGGAAAGGGAGGAAGACAAGTAAAGAGGGGAAGAAAAATGGACAAATGGAAGAGAAAGGAGTGGTAAGAAAGACGAGTGGATGGTTCTAGGAAAGGAAGACGCAGAAAGGAGAAGGGGGGAAAAGCAAGAAGGGAGGGAAGGGAGAGAAAGATAAAGGGAAGGAAAGAAAAGGAGAGAGGAAGGAGAGAGACAGACAGATGAATAAATGTATAGAGAAAATGGATGAGACGGAGGAGGAACTGGAAGAAAACTAATAATCGTTCCAATCATTCTCCTGTAAGTTTTCTCTTATTCTCCTTCACTTTTTGCCCCTCCTCTCTCTTCCTTTCTCTCTCTCTCTCTCTCATTTGCGCCGGAGAATGTGACGCGCATCCCAGAAAATATTTGGCCCTTCCGAAAACTAAGTTACCTTTCCTCTCGCCTCGGGAAAATGGAGGAGTGTGTCCCCCTCCTCCCCACCATCCCTCCCCCTCCCCACAAGCTCCCCCTACCCCCCAACCCTCTCTCCCTCCATCTCTCCTCTCTCGCCTTCTAAAAACGTCTTGCAAGGGGGCCTCAAGGAACGCTTTTGAAGATGGTGATAAATTATATTACCCCCCTCCTTTCTGCTCTGTCCCCCCCTCCTCCATCCCCTCCCCCTAACTCCCCCTCCCTGTTCTGGATCCATTTTTTTCCTCCTCCTCCTCCCTATCCCCCCCTGAGCAATCCTTCACTTCGTCCTTCCTCGCTTTTTCCTTCATTATTCTACCCATGATCTTCCTTTCTACTCCCCTCTCTTCCCTTCTCTGTTCCCCTTTTCACTTACTCTCTCTCTCTCTCTCTCTCTCTCTTTGTAACAAGCAGCCTGGAAAGGACCAATAGTTCTGTTACCGTTTGCTTTGCGTAGTACTCCTTTGCACTCCTTTGTATTCTCTCTACCTTTTCATGCCCTTCCTTCCTTCCCTCTCTTTCTCTCTCCTTCCTTCCTTCCCTCTCTTTCTCTCTCCTTCCTTCCTTCCTTCCCTCTCTTTCTCTCTCCTTCCTTCCTTCCTTCCCTCTCTTTCTCTCTCCTTCCTTCCTTCCTTCCCTCTCTTTCTCTCTCCTTCCTTCCTTCCTTCCCTCTCTTTCTCTCTCCTTCCTTCCCTCTCTTTCTCTCTCCTTCCTTCCTTCCTTCCCTCTCTTTCTCTCTCCTTCCTTCCTTCCCTCTCTTTCTCTCTCCCTTCTTCCAGGTCCATTCTTTTCCTCCTTATCACTTTCCCATTCTCTAAATTATAAATATCTTCTCTCCCCCTTCATGTTTTCTTCCTTTTCTCTCCATCTTCTCACCTTCGTTCCTCCTATCCCTCTTCATCCCTCCTACCCTCCTCAATTTTCCCATTCTCCATCATCTTAGGTTTCCCTCTCTCCTTCCCCTCTCCATTCCTTTTCCGCCTTTCCTCTCCGTTCTTCCTTTCCATCTTCGTGTTGGGGATTCTCACTCTCTCTCTGTTTTTCTCCTAATTTCTCCTCCCTCCTCCCTCCAACCTTCACTTCCTAGAATCCCTCTCATTCTCCTCCTCCACTATCCTCCCCACCTCTCCCTCCTTCCCTCTGCCTCTCCCCCTTCTTCCCTCTCCCTCTCTCCCTCCTCTTCCTTCCCTTTCTCTCCCTTCCCTCCAACCTCAAGTGTCTATATTACCTCAGGCTTCGTTTTCTTTCACTTTTTTTTTTTTTTTTTAGGGGGGGCTTTTTTTTTTCCCCCTGCCTCATCACACATTTTCATTTCGCTTTCATTATTCTTTTTTCAATATTTTACTACTTTGGCGGTTTTTGCACTTTAATCAGGCAACTACCAGACGATTTTATCCAGCTGAGGAAGAACTTTGAAATCTGAAGAGGATAATTACGGTAAAGGAAGAATTTTTAACAATGAAGAGGTTAATCGGGTGAAAAGATAACTGTGTTCGGTTATCTTTGCCTTTGTTTGTTTATTATTTCCCTTTCTCTCTCTCTCTCTCTATCCTCCCTTCCTGTTTCTTCCTCTCGCCTTTCATCCTTCCTTGTTCCTCTTTTCTCTTCATTCATCTTTCTTCTCCACTCCCTTACTCTCTCCTTCTTCGTCCTGTTCCGAGCATCTTTCTATCTTTTGTCTGCCTCACTGTCCCACTTCATCTTGTGTGTGTGTGTGTGTGTGTGTGTGTGTGTGTGTGTGTGTGTGTGTGTGTGTGTGTGTGTGTGTGTGTGTGTGTGTGTGTGTGTGTGTGTGTGCAGAATGACGTATTACGTGGTCGATGGCTGGTGTGATCGTCTTTATAATAATAATAATAATTAATGGTTTATTGTCCAAGAAAGTTACTGCCACTGTAGCCCATTAGATAAGGCCTGAGTTAATAGTCAATTTTTACTTCATTTATTTACTTATTTATTTTTATTTACTTTTTTATCTCAGCCTTGCCACCACCTGATAACCTTCCTCGAATGACGGGAGACTAATTGACCTGGAGGGGTTAGACAGAGCCTTCATTAACCCCTTCACTACTACAAACCCTTCCTAAGCTGAATAAAATCGTCTGCTGGAATCAAGAATAACATTAAATACGTCATCGGAGTGAAGGGGTTAAAATAGCATACAGTATTTCTTTGACATACTAACATCCATCTTAAAAATGTGTATATAATTTTGACTGATAATGAGAGAAAAAATAATAATGTTTCCTTTTTAAATTATGACTAGAAAACAAAACTTTTCTTCTAAAAAGGTTGTTAAAAAGTAGGAATAGCAAAAGTGCACAGGTAAGAGATGAAAAAAGCACAGAAACAAGAGAGCTTTCAGGATGGGAGGAGATTTGGAGACCTATACCTATTACTACATTCCACCAGCTGCAAGTTTGTGGCTAGAGTGTAGAATGTATTAATGGGTACAAGTCTCCAAATCTCCTCCCATCCTCAATGCTCTCTTATTTCTGTGCTTTTTTTTTTTTTTTCCCATCTCTTATCTGTGCACTTTTGCCATTCCTACTTCTTAACAGTTTAAAAGATTTTTTTTTTCTTGTTTATGATCTTTTTGTGGAAGTATATACAATTATTATGCATAAGGCAAGAGTTAGGTTTGCATTGTTACATGCACAGCATAGTGAAAGACTAAAACGAGGGTGTTTTGGTACGTTCTTTAGCTGCAGGCGAGCTGTAGTTAACCAATATTGCCCAAAATGGCGTACTTACTGGTGACCGCGATGCGGTTTTCAGGCCGTAACTTGCGAACCGTAGCCTGAATGCTTTGTTAAACATGAAAAGAAATATCTGCACTTGACATGCAGCGTTTTGGTGTATAGTACGCTCCCGTACGCCTTTTTGTTTTGGAGTTATGACTCCTGAAATAGGAAAGAAAGGACAAAACCAATATTTTTGTGGTTCGATTTTGCGACTCCTACGAAGGTTAGCAAGACTGCGAGTAGTTTTGTCCTTGAATAGCGAAGGTCTTTTAGTTTATAACCTTAGAACTAAGCTTTGTGACCGTTTACCCACAAATGCTCCTATACTCTATAAGAGAGGACGCCACTCTGAACCTGCGCCATTCCTACTTACGGAATGCAACCACACTCCGTGATACCACAAATGTGAGATATTTTATTAAATATAAAAAGCTAAGAATGTCGTAGTGTTATTTCCCAACCAGTTTCTTAAGGGCTATCTAAATGCTGTAGAAAGCTGTCAATTTGAATGAGATATGCTATGTGTTTATCCATTCATTCCTTCTTCAATACTCAAAATGGCTATTTGCACTTAAGCGTTGTAAGTGTACTGTGATCAGCATGAAAATGGTCAATATCTGCCCGGAATTACCCAGAAAGAATTAGTAGCAGTTTCATATTAATTCATGACACTTGCACGGAATAATAAATATATCTTGACTACATAAATAAGATGAAAAAATCGAAGATCCATCCATCCATCCATCATCCAATCCTACACTGCCCCATGAGGAGCGTAAGAGCCCGGGGCTAGGCAGTTGGTCCCGACATTTAAGATGAGAATGACCAGCCTCACTCATCCCTGAACGGCATTACATGAGCAATCAACCGCAACCATCCCTTGGATATAAACCTTCACTGGCTCAATCCGATTACAGCGCAATAATTACCCACTAAACCACCAGGCGCCAAAATTTGGTTATATGGTTACCACCCAGCGTAATAAATGGTTTCCTTGTGCACAGGAAACCATTTGGCTTGTCACTCAGTGTAGAGTCACCCACAGGCTGAAGGAAATGGAAAGAATGAAGGAACGACAGAAGAGGGAGTGTAAAGTCACCCGTAGGCAGAAGGACAAGGAAAGAATGAAGGAAAGAAAGACAGAAGAGAATGGAAGGAAAGAAGGATGGAGAGGAAAGGGCAGACACCCGAGAGCACCACTACATCGAGTGAGTGGATGGTGAGCGCCCCCGTATAATACTGAGTTTCTACACAACAAACATGGCTACATACATACATACATACTACATACTTGCATACATACTTACGGTATACACACGATCACACAAAAACAAACATAAAATATCACACACATCATTTTTCTTCACACACACACACACACACATACACACACACACACACACACACACACACACACACACACACACGTTTTCATTACTGTACATATGTACACAGACTCACAATATTTTTCTTTACACAAATGAGAGAGAGAGAGAGAGAGAGCAACACATTTTTCATCCTCACGAGCGGGACTACAAGTAATTATCATTCCCCCTTTCCTTTGTACCCTTTGTAAGACGGGACAAGAATCACTCTCTCTCTCTCTCTCTCTAGCTTGCCTTCATCAATATTCCTCTCATGTATTCAGGTTCTTTGTCCCTGTACCTTTCACTGTATTTCTCTCTCTCTCTCTCTCTCTCTCTCTCTCTCACTCTCTCTCTCCTTTTGTATCTTTTCTTCTAGTTTTTTCCCTGCCTCTCTCTAGTCACTCTTCCTGCCCCCCTTTCTCTTCCGGCTCTCTCCCCCTCCCTCCCTCTTTCTCCCCTAAATTCCTCCCCGTTCGCCCCCTCTCTCCATTCTTCTCTCTCCTCCCTCCCTTTCCTCCATCTCTCCACTTTCCTTCCCTCCTCCGCCGCTCTTGGAGGAAATAAATGAGTACTTCTGACAAGGGATCTTACATCGTCTGGACAAAACACACAAAGAAGGAGGAATATGAAGGGGAGGGAGGGAGGGAGGGAGGGAGGGAGGGAGGGAGAGAGGGAGGGAGAGGAGAGGAGAGGAGAGGAGAGGAGAGAGAGAGAGAGAGAGAGAGAGAGAGAGAGAGAGAGAATATGATGGACGAGTAATATGAAGAGCAGAGGAAGGAGGGAGGGAGAGAAAGAGGGAGATGAATGAGTGGAGGAAATAGAGGGAGGGAGGAAAGACTGAGAAAAAAATGAAGGAGGAAATTCAGAAAAGAATAGGAAGGGGAAGACAAGGAAGAAGGAAAGAATGAAGATGAGATGAAGGAGGAAGGAAGGAAACGGGGAGTACTGGAAAGGGAAGAGAAGGAAGAAGCCTTAGGGCAGAAGGGGAAGTAGAGAAGAAGGAAAGGAAGGAGGAAGTGATGATGAGAAGCAGGCAAGGTAGGATACAGATAGGAGAGCCGGAAGTGAAGAGGTAGAAAAAGAAAACATGAAAAATAGGAGAAAAGGAGAAACTGGGGTATGGAAAGGGGAGGGAGGGGCGGAAGATGAGAGAAAAATGGCTGAGGACGGATAGAATGGAGGAGAGAGAGAGAGAGATAGAGTGAGAGAGAAGATTGAAGGAAGGGAAAGAAGAGAGAAAGATGTAAGATATTTTGACCTGCTGAAAAAAAAAACTAATAATAATAATAAAAATAATAACAACAATAATAAACCTACTACTACTACTGCTATTACTACTACAACCAGTAAAACGCCATTGTCAGCGAGGTACGAGCGAGGTCATTCAAATCCGAAAGCATTGAAATGTGGCCTTACACCCCGAGGATGCCTACAGTATATTAATGGCTATCTACCTACCAAGCTTCATGCCTTTACGACAAACTGCCTGGCCTGTGGCCCTCTTTTGAAGATTTTCGACATGCTGCACTTGGCGCGTGTCATGTGCCACGCGCACCGCTTGGGTGTGATGAAACCTGTCTAAAACAAATCTTAACGAATTGGGTTATCATACGGTGCAAACCAGGCGTGATCGGCCCTGTGGTTGCCGATATGCTTCTCAAAAGCGTTAAGGTCGGGCCGGGCCGGGATGGGCCGCTCATTTGCGAGAAAGTGCCACTACTTGACGAGACTCGTGAGGGCTTCGCCTTCGCTCGTAACTATTACTATTATTAATATTATTATTACTGTTATTATTATTATCATTACTATCATCATCATCATCACCAACAAATAATCAACCATGAAGAATAATCAGAAAAAAACATTTAATAAACATCAATATTTTCCTTCCACAGACTGACGATCTTCTCCCGGCATCTCCGTCCAGCATCACACCTCCCTCATCACCACCTCATCTCCTTCTTAACAGTATAACCCCTTCTGCCCGAGTGTCAGATTTATTTTATTCTCGCTATCCCATGACGATTTTATTCAGGAGACGGAGGGGTTAGATAAGCCTTCATTAACTCCTTTACTACCTCGTGTCTCTCCCAAGCTGAATAAAAAAATAAATAAATAAATAAAATAAAAAGTACAATCTCGGGCAGGTCATGGTAGGTTAATCGTCTCGTTTATGATATTTACGTAAGCTAAAAAAACATGAAATTATCATTAGATTACAAAATATTACAAAGCTATTTTTTTTATATTAACCTCTTTACTGTATCTGTTTATTATGCTTGTATTCTCGTCGGTTATGGAAGCTCCCTAAAACCTATTCCTTAGCGATTTATTCTGGATATGGGTGGGTAATATCCTTCTGTAAGTGATTTATGCACAGTATGGTGATATTGGAGGGATTTATGTAACACTGAAGAGGGTTTTAAGGTTTAACAGACAAAATGAATCGATTTGGAAAAGGTGTTAGGGAGCTTCCTTGACGTACGGGGCTTGATGTCCATGTAGTCTGCATTTAATATAATAAACAATAATATTTAAGTACCAGAAATAATACTATACTCGTTTTACTCTAACTTGGCCAAAAACTACCATCTCTCCATCTTTAATACTGAGTTGCAATAAGAGATGAACACCAGCCTATGATGCTAGTCACGAATAAGTGCTATGGAAAGGATGTAGAACCACGGGATTATTTTTTTCTGAGCTGCGTGAAATAACCTGCAAAAGGTAAAATATCTGAGCCAAGTTAATGTGAATGAGGTATTGATAGGCTGGCAAAGAATAAGTGTTATATATGGAGAAAACTGCATTGCCAAGACATTCAGGGATTTCTTAATATATCTCAAGACGCCTAATTATTGTATTTAAAAAGTAAGAGGTGATTAAAAAAGATACAGGTGGAAGGAAAGGTAATTAAGTACAGGTAAGTAATGTTTGATGGGAAATTATTTGCCTGAGCTAGTCTGTGTGTGTGTGTGTGTGTGTGTGTGTGTGTGTGTGTGTGTGTGTGTGTGTGTGTGTGTGTGTGTGTGTGTGTGTGTGTGTGTGTGTGTGTGTGTGTGTGTGTGAATATAAGCGAGTAAAAAGGGAAACGAATTAAGATATATTAAAATCTACCATGTGGCAGACTATTACTACACTCTACTTTACCACACTACACACTACCACACTACACACACACACACACACACACACCTAAGATGAAGTGAGACAATGAGGTAGACAAAAGACACTGCAGAAAGATGCTGGGACGGGAGTGGAGATGAAAGATGAATGAAAAGAGGAACATGGAAGGATGAAAGGCAGGAGGAAGGAACAGGAAGGGGGGATAGGAAAAGAGAGAGAGAGAGAGAGAGAGAGAGAGAGAGAGAGAGAGAGAGAGATTCTTTTTCAAGCACATTCACAGTTAATTCCTTGAAGGGTAAAACAAATAATAAGACAAAAAATAAGGCTACCACGAAAGGAGCCGGAGAAATTATGCATAAACTGAGAGAGAGAGAGAGAGAGAGAGAGAGAGAGAGAGAGAGAGAGAGAGAGAGAGAGAGAGAGAGAGAGAGAGAGAGAGAGAGAGAGAGAGAGAGAGAAAAAAAAAAACCGTATCCTTGTTCTTTATTTGCCCAAACGACCTGTTAACCCTCTAATGACCTAAACAACTCTATGATTTAATTCCAGGTAACGCCAGGTAACTTTATTCAGGTAAGTGGCTCATAGGAGCCAGGGAGAGCTAAGACCGGCACCATTTAATCCTCTCACGGTCCGGACAACTCTAGTATTACAGTGAATTGGTTTAAGAGGAGTGGAGAGGTGTATGAAAGATCAGGTGAGGCGGGGGAAGGGCAGCGTGATGGCAAGGGACAGGGGGACATGGAGGCGATTTGTTTGTGGCCACCATTTACCGGATTAAGGCATATGAAATTAATATGGATGTGCTATTTAGACGTGGATCACAGTTATAAGGCAGATCAAATAAATATATGCACTTATCGCAGTTTTCTTACCTACCTTGGTTTTTCTAGTGTACAATCAAGATATCAGACAATCTTCCACGGAATAGTTAATGACAGACGAAGCAAGTGATACGGAAATTAATCGAATAAAAAAGATCAGGTGCAGAAATACCGTGGTTAACACTGATAATTATGCTCTGCTACCTAGAAGGCACACAGAGAGTGCATACCTGCAACAACGCCAATAAAATGTATAATGTACTGCTGTAATTCCTTTTTCCTACCAGACAGACGAATACTTTTACGGTCTCAGTCAGTTAATTCTATGGTCTTAATCTGCCCCGTTACAGAGAGTCAGCGAGCACATACCCCCGCCAACGCCAATGACCTTTATAATACATTCCTGTATCCGGATCCACCTCAAAATCTAACCAACTATTCCTTTACCCAGTGCCCACCTATCCACCAGACCACTGAAATTTAATAACAATTGTCTGAGATGTACACAAACAGACATGACTGAATAATAACCTCCGTCCCCCCCCCAAAAAAAAAAAAAAAAAAACACTGATGTCTAAACCTACAAATGCACGCTGAATACGCCCCAAAACAGATATTCTTAAAAATCCAGGTCGACTCCACTTCCTCCGCGCAGGTGTGTTACAGAGACCGATAAAAACTGGGGGAGGTGTAACTCCTTCAGTACGATGACGTTTAAAAATGTTATTCCCTTTGGGTGATGGGGAAGGAGCTGAAGGACGCTTGTATAACTGGGCAGCTCGGGTATATCGGTGCCACCATGTGAAGGCGACCCATTCCAATCCCACGAATAACTGAGAGGAGTAAATTAGGCAGGAACTCTTTCGCACTTCCTACACACACACACACACACACGGCCACTTCATCTTCCGGATTCATTATACACGATACATTATTCATACTCTCTCTCTCTCATTTATTCAATTATTCAGGATACGTGTAATTGCCTGGATTTCACTCTTCCTCTTCCTCCTCTTCTGGTTCCTGCTTCATTATCGTCTCGTTTTTGTTCTCTCTCTCTCTCTCTCTCTCTCTCTCTCTCTCTCTCTCTCTCTCTCTCTCTCTCAAAGCAGTCAAAGCACCAAAGGCAATGCAAGAAACATAAAATGCACACAAAAACATTACCTTGTCAATGTCTGGGTGGTCATGTGTGTGTTCAACAGTTCCCATCCAATACTCACCTGGAAGACAGAGAGAGAGAAAAAAAGATAGTGTGAAAATGTTAATAATTAAAAGTATAACAATTTCTTCAACTTAAAAAAAAAAATAAAGGAAAGAGACGACGAAATATGAAAATAGTGATAATTATAGGTATACCAAACTCAAAAATAAAAATAATACCTGCACTGGTTACTATAAGAAAATCAAATTAAAATGGTGAAATCACTGGTAAATTAAGGCATAAAACTATTCACTTCCATTATTCCCTTAAATGTGGAAATAAAGCTAAATATAATGAAAAAAAAGGAAAATTAGAGCAATCCTTAATTACAGATAAGAGAAAATCAAATTATATAAGTAATAGTTTGTCATTGTGGTAAATGGGTGAAACTCTGATAACTGGGGGTAATAATAATAAAAAAATCAATACAATAATGACACTCACAATACTGGTAACAACAAGAACAACAACAACAGCAACAATAACAAAGACACTACTACTACTATTAATAAACTATTACTACTACTACTCCTCTTAAACTACTACTGCTACACTACAAACAACAACAACAAAAACAACAACAATCATCATCATCACCTGTGCTGCCTCATGAGGAGCGTAGGTGCCCGGGGCTTGGCAAATAGGTCCTGACATTTGAACCAGCCTCACACATCCCTGAGTGGCATTACGTGAGCAATAAACCCAAACCATCCCTTGGATATAAACCTTCACAGGCTCAATTCGATTGGAGAGCGCTAATTACCTACTAAACCACCAGACACCATAATTTGGTTACATGGTTATCAGCCGGCGTACTAAATGATTCCTGGTGTACCGGAAACCATTTGGCTTGTCACTCAGTGTAGAGTCGCAAGCAGACAGAAGGAAGAGGAAAGAATGAAGGCAAGAAAGACAGAAGAAGGAAGGAAGAAAAGATGGAAGGATGAGAGGAAAGGGCTGTCACCCGAGATCAACACTACATCGAGTGAGTGGATGGTGAGCGCCCCCATCTACAACTAAACAACAACAATAATAATAATAATAACAATAGTAGTAGTAGTAGTAGTAGTAACGACAACAACAACAACAATAATAATAATAATAATAATAATAACAATAATAATAATAATAAATCTCACGAGCCACGGGGCATAATGCATTAATTCAGTAGTCCTGCCAAACATCATTACATTAGGGGACTCACATGCCATTAATTATCAAAATACAATGAACATTATCAAAGCTGCAAGTCACTACATGCTTTATAAGCAGTCAGGATGCAACGCCTAACCATCATCATCATCATAGTCATCATCGTACTACTACTATCACTATTATTGCTGCTACTACTGCTACTGTACTACTATTGCTACTACTACTACTACTGATGCTACTACTACTACTATTACTAGTTTGACTCCTACTATTATAATTAAAATGAGTAGGATCTGGAAACAAAGGAACAAAAAAAGTAAACACACACACACACACACACACACACACACACACACACACACACGACTGGGAGACTAAAACAAAGTGCCAATCAGAAATGACTCACACCACTCATTCACCACTCAGGTATATTTGCTAGACTTTATGGCTATTCAAATGCTTGTAATAATAATCATCATTATCACCATCATCATCATCCGTTCCCAGTTTGTCCCATATTAACAAGAGTGTAAGCGTCCAGGGCATTTAAGGCAACGGTGACCATCCTCCCTCGTCCATGAGTGGCATTACGTGAGCAAGAAACCCTAACCACTCCTTAGACGGAACCCATACAGGTGTCACCTAGTTGGAGAGAGAGAGAGAGAGAGAGAGAGAGAGAGAGAGAGAGAGAGAGAGAGAGAGAGAGAGAGAGAGAGAGAGAGAGAGAGAGAGAGAGAGAGAGAGAGAGAGAGAGAGAGAGAGAGAGAGAGAGAGTACCCATATAATATTCACCCCTGAGAACAAGCATAACTCTACGGTCCACACACCAACACTGACCACTTCCTAAAATTTTCCAGCCATAAATTTTCCCCCTCCATATAACAGTACATTGACAGCTCCATGAACGCCAGTAGTCACGATCTGGGGGAGCTAGGGATCGAACCTGGGCGTATGCTTACTCATCGACGTTCGTAATAGTCGATAGGAAGGAGGGTGTAAGTTTTAGCTTCCATGGGTATGATGATGATGATGATGATGATGATGGTCGTGATGATGGTGGTGGTGGTGGTGGTGATGATGTGTTGATGATGATGATAATAAAGGTGATGATGGTGAGGGTTGTGATGATGATGATGATGATGATGATGATGATGATGATGATGATGATGATGATGATGATGGTGGTAGTGGTGGTGGTGGTGATGATGATGTGTTGATGATGGTGAGGGTTGTGATGATGATGATGATGATGATCTTCGCTTCTTTCCACTTATACTTATTTCACTTTAGCTGGCCGTAAAGTTGCCAACTTCTCATCTAGACCACTGAGTTGCAGCAGGAGATTAACACTAAATTTTGCTGCTAGTCACGAAGAATTGATGTTAAGCCATAGTAATGTCCTTTCTCCCACTGAGTTCCGGATAACAAGATGCCAAAAGAACGATATTCTCCTATAATGAAAAAAATCTATATACCTTTGATTTTTTTTTTTTTTTAAGGATTTTGTTCCCCGAAAAAGTATAGAATATTATCCATTAACCCATTCACTATGCTGACGATTTTTTCCATTTCTCGTTACCACCAGACGATTTATTACAGCTCAGGAACTATCACAGTCAAGGGGTTGGCTCTGCATACCTGCCCCTTCATTTCATCAACTTCTCTCCTCATAATGACTATCTTCAGTTTCCCTTTTCGCTGCAATGTTGCCTCACTTTTTGTTTGCTATTGGCCGTAGACTACACCTGCTCTAAATAATCTCTATCCTACTTATAGGCCTGAAAGAATGACACTAATTTAAAATGCGGTTTGTTTCCCTCAGCTGCATAAAATCGTCCGATGGAAGCCACAAAAAATCCAGGAGTTTCAGTATTTTTGATGGGTTGTGTGAGATGACGTATACGACAGGGAAGCATTACTCGCCCATCCACACTCCCATTTCTGTTCTAACTCTATGATGAAGGAGTTAATGGTTATCCACGGTCTCTCAGCTGATGAACTCCTGGAAAAACTACACTCCTTTCACCTTAACCTGACCTTATTTTTTGCCATTTTGCAGGATATTTCACAAAGTACAAAGTCATACTAAGGCAATGCTACGACTCTCCATTCTTTCCACAGCACTTTTTCGTGACTAGCACCATAGTCTAAATGTTAATCTCTTATCATAACATAGGATTTTTAAAAGAGATACAAGGCAATTTTAGGCCAAGTAAAAAAAAAAAAAAAAAAGTGTAGTCTGGTTATTTCTTGGCGAACTATTTTTTTTATATTGGCTATTCTTGACTTGACTTTCATTTGGATATTAAGAATTTCAGGATTTTTTGGTTCAGTTCTCTCTCTCTCTCTCTCTCTCTCTCTCTCTCTCTCTCTGCATAAAGGACCATACCTGTCAATTAACAAGAATAAAAATCTTAATGCATAAACACAAACAATCTTTCAAACACTGAGAAATTTACCTGGCAAATCTTGTAACACAGGTGCTGCCATATCAACACAATACACCTGTAACACCTGATCAAATGGCGGTAACATCACAAAATGGAAAGTTACCCACCAAAGCACATTAATCACCAGGTAAACACACCTTTCGTAAACATCGACCAGAATACAATGCACCGTAATTCACACACACGCACATACACATACACATACATATACATACATACACACATACATACATTTACACATTCACCTTGTCCCTTACACACACTTCAAGCACTTCTCTCACACACCCACACATACATATCCACAATCAAACACCCACACCCACACCCACACATACCCCCCATCCCCACCCCCTACCCCACCCCACACACACACACAATCCTAAACTCTGGGCAATTTATGCGTATGATTTTGGCAGAGTCACGCCGTAAAGAGCACACGATACGCACAAAAGAGTCCATAAATCCAACAGAGCACAATTGCCCTGGGAGGTGTCAATAGCCTCCCTTTGGATACGCTGCGGGGTTAATATTTCCTTTTAGTTCCGCTTCTATTACGTGTCTGTTAGTCTTTTTTTTTCTCTATTTTATTTTTTCCTTGTTGTTGTTGCTGGTCTTCTTCTTCCTTTTTTATCCACTTCATGTACTTGGTGGTCTATTCTCTCTCTCTCTCTCTCTCTCTCTCTGTAAATCAAACAAAAACACAGTCGCCACAGGAGGTATCAATATCCTCCCACTGTGGCGGCGGTGTGGACTTAATATCGCCTGCCCGTCCTTTGGTTTTTCTTTTATTTTCTTTTTAGCGGAAACAGTGATGCGATGATGATGACGATGATGATGATGATATATTACTACGCTGTCTTTCGTGATGGCGACAGGCTGAAATTACCTGCCAGTCATTGAGGAAACAGCTTAAGATGTAAAAGCTAAGAGGGAAAAAATATAAATAAAAAGCACCAAAGGCAAATAAAGGACCCAGGATTCACTTTATTTTTCTCTCGTGATAGCTTCTTCAGGAATAACAAATAGTGGAGACAACGTGCGCCTTAAGTAACCTAGGTCAAAGGTAAGACGTATGTTTGTTTACCTGAAGACTGAGCTAAAGAGACACTCCGTTAGTCAGGAAATGTACGATAAGGGTTTAGCTAATGTAGAGAAAAATCATTGTCTTGGTTAAAGCTATTACTATCAATTCAATATCAACCAGGAGGGGATGTTTGTCCCGCGGGCTGTCTCTCGTAGCTTAATGGCAGGATAACACTGCGGCCCTGCATCCATTCCACACCATTTACTTATTTATTTTTTCATGACCAGTATCATAGTCTAGTGTTAAAAGACCAATAAACATGATGAAGAGATGATAATTTTTACGACTATACCCTCCGCAACGCAACTTGTCTGTTAAGTCCCGCCTCTCCCCACCCACCGCCCGTAGAGTGGGTGGCGACTTCAGGAAGGGGGCGGGGCTTAAGTTGCCTGACGGTGGGTGCAATTAAAGTGGACGGAGTGTATTAAAAGAACTGCAGCCTCTGAACACCTACGCCCATCTACATTATTTTCATATCTAATATATACTGCTTGGAGGCTGAGAGTATTACGGTAATGATGGGTTTAAAGAGAGAGCACTTGTGACGAAAGAGAATGGAAAGAGGAAAGAAATGAAATAAGAGTAAAGAAATATGGAAAAATTGGAAAGGAAGGGAAGGAGGGATTACAAAAAGGAAGTGAAATAAAGAAAGAAGCAAGGAGTGAAAAGGAAGGAAAGAAGGAGTTATAAGGAAGTGAATAAGGAAGATGCTATTAAGATGATAATTATTAAGAGGGTGATGGGATTTCCGTCCTTGTGAAGCCAATACTTAGACGCCCAGGGGATCAGCCCACTATCAGGACCTGGCAGGGAAGGAGAGGAGGAAGAGGAAGGAGGAGATGAGGAAGAGAACGAAGGAGAAGACAAGGAAGAGAAAGAAGTGGGGGAGAGGCAGGAGGAGGAAAAGAGGAAGAGGATGGAGAAGAGGAGGAAGAGGAAGGGTCAGAAGAAGGAAAGGAAAAGAAGGTGGAGGAGAAAAGAAGGAAGCGGAAACAGAAGAGGGAAAGAATAAAGAGGAGTCGTGGAACACGTAAGTTGAACGAGGAAAAAGAGGTACCAGGAGATGAGAAAAGTAAGAGCAAGAGAGATATGGAAGACTAGGAGGAACATGGGGAAGAGGAAGATAGGAGGCGCTGAGAAGAAGAGGGGGAAGAGGATGACACGGAGGGTCTAGAAAGAAGAGGAAGAGGATGTAAAGAAAATTATGAAAGGCTGGGAGGAAGAGGAAGAAATACACATGGAAGGCTAGGATGAAAGGGGAAATTTAAGAGGAAGACGTTGAGGGCTGGGATGATGAAGAGGATCAGAAGAGAAGCACCAAGAGGACAATGAAGAAGAGGAGAAGAAAAGAGAAAGAAAATGGAAACCGAAGAGAGGATTAGTCAACAGATTAGTAAACAAAAAGGGAGAGGAGGGAGCAGGAAGGAGAGAGGAGGAAGAAGGGGAAGAGATGATGAGAGAAGTGAAGTAGGGTAAGTGGATGGATTACCTAGAGGGAGAAAAAAGAAGATGGAAAGGGATTACACTGAGAGGGAAGGAAGATGAGGAAAGGGGATGAAAGGAATGGGAAGAAGATGAAAGGGGGAACTTTGGAGAGGAGAAGTAAATGATAAATGCGGTGGAAGAAATGGATGAAAGAAGAATTTCGAAGAGGAAAAATAAAACGGAAAAGAACTGAAAATGGAGATTCAAGTCGATAAAGGGAAGAAGGAGGAGAAACAGGAAGAGAAGAGGAAGTAGTAGTGAAGGAGGTTGAGGTGAAGGAGGAGAGAAGTGTAGCATCAAAAAATAACGGAGGTGGAAAAAAGGAAAAAGAATATAACTTGGAGTACTGACGAAAAGAAGGAAGAAGAATGAAGGAAGAGAAAGGAAGGAAATCAGTGAAGCAGCGAGATACAAGCAGAAGAGAAGGCATCATAAATAAGCTTGCCAGTTCAAAAAATAAGAATCAACATTAAATTGATAAGCTGATAACGATAGTAAACGCAGTAGAGAAGATAACAAAATAGAAAAATACGTTTCATTCGTTTCATTTTTAAAGGCTCCAACATGCTTGCATGCGTCGGCCTTGGTCACCTAATGGCGGCTCTCCATGCGCACGATCCATTGCAGCCTCCCTGTTCAGTCCCTTAACCCTGAGGTCACACTTAATGACCTCGTCCCATGTCTTTCTCGGTCTACCCCTCATAACCCCACCCCCCATATTAACACTTCTCGCCTTCCTCACCCAATTATCATCCCCCATCCTCTCCACATGTCCAAACCATCTCAATCTACCTCTCCTCATCACAACACCAATACACTCCAGTCCCATCCAACCTCTCAACTCTTCCTGCAATTAATTTTGGATGGCAATGAGGAACTACTTACATTAGATACAAACCATCTATCTACCTACTAACCCTCCTACTTACCCCTACCATCTACTTACAACTATCTACCTCCTAACCCTCCTACTTACCCCTGGCATCTACTTACAACTATCTACCTACTAACCCTCCTACTTACCCCTAGCATCTACTTACTACCGTACCACAGACAGCAGAGGCAAGACTAAGATTCAAGTCCCTTCAACACATTCTCTGACTGACAATGGTTTTCTGTCTCCTTCTAGTGGTGATGGAGGGGGAGGGGGAGGGGGAGGGTGAGGGGGAGGGGAAGAGGAACAGGGAGGGGAGGAGGGGAGACAGGGGAGGGGAGAAATGGAAGAAGGAAAGAGAAGAGAGGGAAGGTGTGAGTGGAAGGATGTAAGAACGGGGGGAGATGGATGGAAGATATGAAGAAGAAAGTGGAGGGCGTGGAGGGAAGAGGACAAAAGGAGGGAGAGTGGAATAAGGAGGAGAGGGAAGATAAGAGTGGAGAGACGAAGAAAAAGGAGAGGGGGGTGGGAGAAGAGAGAGAAAGAGAGTAAAAGAGAGAGAGAGAGATGAGGAAGGGAGAGACCACAAAGAAGAGAGAGGCAAGCTAAAATGTCGGTCCCTTCCAAGACCTTCCCCGTCAGACAAAGGTTTTCTCCCTCCTTTTGGTGGTGATGAGGTGATGCTCATTATGCTCCTTGCTGTCTGATGAAGGACGGGGTGGGGGGAGAGGGGGAGGAAGGGAGAGGGGAGGGAGAAGGGGTGGAAGTGGGGAAAGGGAGAGGAAGGGCTGGGGAAAAGAGAAGGGGTGGTGATGGGGAAAGTAGGGAGAGAGAGTGGTGACATGGGGAAGGGGAGAGAGTGAAGGGGAGAAGGGGAGGAAGGGAGAGGGGAGGGAGAAGGGGTGGAAGTGGGGAAAGGGAGAGGAAGGGCTGGGGAAAAGAGAAGGGGTGGTGATGGGGAAAGTAGGGAGAGAGAGTGGTGACATGGGGAAAGGGAGAGAGTGAAGGGGTGATGGTGGGGAGAGGAGGGAAAGAGCGTGGTGATAAGGGGAAGGGGAGAAGGGGGAATGAGGGGGAAAGAAGGGAGGGAGTGGGGTGAAGGGAGAAGAGGGTGAGAAGGGAGATCTGGGGAGAGAAGGGGAAGGGAGACATAATGGATGAGGATTTGGGGAGGGAAGGATGTGATGGAGGAAAGAAGAGAGGGAATTCAGGAGTAGGACAGTGGATATGGAGGAAAGGAAAGAGGAAAGGGAAGGATGAGACGAGGGGGAAATGGGGTAAGGGAAGGGGAAGAGGAGGGGGATGGAAGAGGAGAGAGGAAACTGTGAAAGAAAGCCGAGGAAAAAAAGTGAGTGACAGACGCAAAGGACGTGTGAGAAACGAAGGCAGAATGAAAAAAAAAAAAAAAAAAAAAAGAGGAGGAAATTCAGGAGTAAACTAGAGGGGCACTCAGTGGAGCGCATCTCTCCGACAAGGGCATCGTAATTTCCAAACCACTCTTCATAATGGGTTAGGTTTTCTCATCACTGACTAGGATTTCGCAAAAAGAGTTTTCCGGATCCAGAATCTGTAATAAGATCCGGATCGGTCCCAGAAGTTATTCGATTGTTCCCTGGGACATGGGCTATCTACCCACCAAATTCAGTCCAAATCTCTCTTATAGTTTTTGAGTAATCCTGCTAACAGACAAACAAACAAACAGGGGTGAAAACAATGAAACAACAGGGGTGAAAACATATGAAAGATATAAATATGTAATGGGTAAGTGATAAAAACTGAGAGAGAGAGAGAGAGAGAGTGAGAATAGCTAAAAAAAAAAAAAAAGCCTGGGAGAGAAAGACGTTAACACCTTTTCCAAAGCGACTTATTTTGCTAATTATTTACTTATTACACTTTACTCTCCTTATTCGTGTTGCACAAAATCACTGTAGCATCACCATGCACTGCATTAGTAACGTGCGAAAAGGATATTAACCAGCCATAACCCAAAATAAATCGCTAACGAAGAGTGCTTCCTTACCTGGCGAGAATACGGGCCAAAGAGAATGAAAGAAATACATGAGAGGCAAGACGAGAAAGGAAAAATGAAGAAAATAAAGAAAAAAGGGGATGGAGAGAGAGAGAGAGAGAGAGAGAGAGAGAGAGAGAGAGAGAATAAAGAATAAAATGAAGAGAAAAAAAGAGAAGAAGGAATGAAGGATGGAACTACAAGGAAACAAAGAATGTACAAAGACGAAGAACAGAAAAACAGAAAAATAAAGCCGATGCGATTTGAAGACAAGTGTAAAATAAAGGGGAGAAGTAAGACAAAAGCAATAAGACGAAAATAATGAGACGGAACGAAGAAACAGGAATAAAGCAAAACAAGTAGAGAGAGGCAAAATGGTGGAGAGAAAACAAGACAAGAGGAAAGAGGAAAAAAATGACAAAAGAAGAGAGGGAGTAGGATAGGATGAGTCACGGAAGAGGAGAGAGAGAGAAAAAAACAAAACAAAACGAAGGATAAAAAGAGAAGGCATGAAAAAATGGGAATGGAAAAATAGGAAAAAGAATTGGATAAGAAGATGGGATAAGAGTTAGGGAAAATGGGAGAGGAGAAAAAAAAAACGAAGAAAAGAAAAAGGTGGAGGTGGTGGTGGTGGTGGGTGTGTGGAGATGGGGTGGTGAAGGATGGGGATGATGATGAAGGATGTGGTTTGGGAAGGACCTGGTGGCTAGGGAATGGAGTAGTGAGGGGATGAGGATAGGGTGGAGGAAGGGTGGTGGTGATGGGGGGGATGGAGTGATGAAGGATGGGTCATGGAGGGTGGTGTTGTGGTGATGGGATGGGTGATGGTGGGGCGAAGGATGGTGCGATGAGGATGGATTGGGGGAATTAAAGGATGAGAGGATAGTGAGTAGGACTGTGGGTGACGGAAGAGGATAGACGTGTGGGGGAGAATGAGGGGAGATCCGACCCCCCCCCTTTTTCACATTTCATTGGGAGGGGGGTAGGGGGTGGGGAGGAGGGCGAGAAGAATGGGAATGAAAGGCGAAGATCAGTGGTTGGTACGTGGGACTGGGAGGGGAGGGGGGTGTCTGTGGGGGACGGGGGTTAAGGTGGGGAGAGTGGTGGTGAGGGGGTGTCTGTGGGGAGGGGGTTAAGGTGGGGAGAGTGATGGTAAGGGGGAGAGGGGGGAGTGGTAGTGAGGAGGAAAGAGGGGAGATTGATGGGATGGGGGGAAGAGGGGAGAGTGGTGGGGAGGGGGAAAGACAGACGACGAACAAAGATGGGTATGTGGGAGTAGGTGGAAAGGGGGAGGGTGTGGGGGAGGGGAAGGAGAGGTATCTTTCTGTGGGTGGAGGGGGTGGCTATGATTACAATAGGGGAAAGGGGGGAGAAGAAGGAAGGAAGGTAGGAAGGAAAAGGAAGGAAGGAAAGAAAGAAAGAGGAAATGGCGAAAAGATGGAGAGAAGGAAGGAATGACGAAATGAGGGAAGGAAGAATGAAAGAAGTCAGACGAGGAGCAGCAGGTGGGTATGCGACGGTGGGTGGAAAGGGGGGGATGTTTAGCTGTCTATCTATCTATCTATTTGTGGGAGGGGACGTGGATTGGTGGGGAGGAAAGGGGGGGAGGAGGGGTGATTAAGTGCAGGCAGGAGGGGGAAGGGAAGCGGGGCGGGGAAGGGCTGGGGGGAAGGCGGCTTGTCAGGCCTCATTTGTCTGACGGCATAAAAGGAACAATTAATGAGCTTTTCAACAATTTCTACTAATGAGTCGGGGCCGAGAAGCGAAATGTGTCCGATTTTAAAATTTTAATCTCGCTACCTCGATTCGCGATTTTTTTTTTTTTTTTTTTTTGGGGGGGAGCGACGGTGCGGCCTTTTAGAATTTACCGCGAGGGGATGAGAGAGAGAGAGAGAGAGAGAGAGAGAGAGAGAGAGAGGGGGGAGGGGAAGTTGCAACTGTATTAATGTTATTTTACAGATAATACAGACAATAACTTGAGGTAGCAATAGGCGAATAGGGGAGGGACGCGGGGGGAGGGGTGGGGGAGCGGGGGGAGAAGTGGGGAGAAGGGGAGGGGAAGGAGTAAAAGGAAATGGGAGAGGGAGAAAAGGGAGATGGGGGAGGGAAGAAGGAGTAATAATGGGAAAAGGGAAGGACTGGGAGTAGAAGTGGGGAGTAGGGATTGAGGAGGAGAGGGAAGGAATAGTTGATAGGAGGAGAGGGGAAGGAGGAGGAGGAGGAGGGATGAGGAAGAGGAGTACTGGAGAGAAGGAGAGGTGGAGGGGAAGGAGAGAAAGGAAGGAGGAGGAAGGGGATGGCAAATAGGGAGAGGAGGAGGGGAAAGAAAGGAGAATTAGGTTGAGGTCTAGAGAATATGGATCCATGGTGGGCAGATGGTAACGTGTTTGCCTCGTGATCAGCGTGTGTCCATGGTCTACAATACACACACACACACCCACACACACACACACACACACACACACACAAAAGTGGATATTGAAAATGGATCTTGGTAGTATGTGCTTCCATGTGCTTACTTTCGTATGGAAAATGGACACAGGAAGAATGAACGACACTACTACTATTACTACTACTACTACCGTACTACTACTACTAATAACAATAATAACGCAATAATATAATAAATAATAATGATGATGATGACAACGATGATAATAATAATGAATGTTCGCAAACAGGAAGAGAGGTGGGGAGGATGGGAAACTGAAAGGAAGTGGACAAAAAAAAAAAAAAAAAAACTTAAATCCTTCAGTTTACGTACTCCCCATTAATATTTTCCTCTTGCTATTTCCAGACGATTTTATACAACACCTTATGGAACTACAGAACATACAGCTCTAAGGCTATATATAATTTCTGTAGATCAAAAAGCTCATCTTAGTTAAAAATAAAAATAAAAAGTTGGAGACAGCATGGATATAAGAAAAGGTAATGGAACCGAAGGAGCTAAGGTGAAGTGGGAGGAAAAAAGAAGGAAAATAAGGGAAGGGAGACAAACGTGGATGGGAGAAGGAAGAGAGAGAGAGAGAGAGAGAGAGAGAGAGAGAGAGAGAGAGAGAGAGAGAGAGAGAGAGAGAGAGACTAAAAAGGAGAGAAGGGAGAGGCCGAAAGGTCGAGAGGGATTGAAGATAGAGAGAGGTATTCAAAGGGAGAGAAAGGACAGACTGAAAGGAGAAAGACTGAAAGGGAGATATAGACGGACTGAAAGGGAGAGAAGGGAGAGGCAGAGGCTTTGAAGGAGAGAATGGGAACTAAAAGGGAGAGAAGAAAGGGGGGGAAGGGAATTTGAGAGAGAGAGAGAGAGAGAGAGAGAGAGAGAGAGAGAGAGAGAGAGAGAGTCGGAAACTGTGACCTGAAGGGGAACAGCGCCCCTTCTGTAATTCCCCTCCCCCCCTCTCTCTCTCTCTCTCCACGCCCCCTAATTCCACCAACGACGTTCGCTCATCACACTAATCGCCACCCAAGTCATCTCTTAATTACCCACCTTGTACATCACCTGGGCGCAAATTACCTGAGAGAACGAGGTGATTGGGTGCTCAAGCTTGTCTACTACGTCGTTTTTAATTACATCTCCACTACCCTCTTAATTTACAATCCCTGAGTTTACCTTTTTTTTCAATTAGCCAGTCTGGAAACATTCATATAAATTTTTCTCCTGTGTAAATCAGACTGTGTAAATCAGAATCTTATATGTAAATCAGGATCTTATATATGTAAATCAGAATCTTACATGTAAATCAGAATCATATATGTATATCAGAATTTCATATATGTAAATCAGTATCTCACATGTAAATCAGATTCTCAAATATGTAAATCAGATTCTCAAATATGTAAATCAGAATCTTATATATGTAAATCAGATTCTCAAATACGTAAATCAGAATCTCACATGTACATCAGAATCTCATACATGTAAATCAGAATCTCATACATGTAAATTAGAATCTCATTTTTTTCACCTTCATCTTATTCATTTTTCTCTTTTATCATTTTCTTTACCCTGATGCCATTTTTTAATATATTCTAGGTATCACTTTACTCTATTTATAATGCACAGGAAAACCCTATGGTATTAAAGGAGGTAATAAAGACAACGCTGCATATCTAACCATCGTGTGCAAATCGTCTCCCTCAGGCTGAATAAAATCGTCCGGGAGTAGCGAGAATAAAGTAAAGAATAAAGTAAAAAAATAAAGTACTGAAAAGGTAATATATTTCACTTTTACTTAAAGCCAATAATTATGGACACAAAAAAAAAAAAAAAGATATTTAGGTTCTTAAATTTGACTACTACGTCTTTTCAATTATTTATCAACCCGTATCTTCATTCACAATCCCAGAGTTTATTTAAGTCTTTATCTTCATCTCAGGGACTCCTCTGAAATATAAAGTCATTCTTTTTACGCATGCTTGCTATTAAATCTTATCCCTAAATATAAGTAATTTTTTTATGCATGCTTGTTACTAAATTTCATTCTTAATTCATTTCCAGGGAGAAGATGGATTCTTTTATTTTTAATGCCAGGAAGAAGGAACCAAATGTCAGAAGCCCGCAAGACTTCTCTCTCTCTCTCTCTCTCTCTCTCTCTCAAAAAAAAAAAAAAAAAAAAAAAAAAATAAAAAAAAAAAAGGAAAACCAAATAACAAGAAAGCACTATCATGGGAACTGGGTGGGACTAACATTCCACCTGCAGACCTCTCACAGCACTCTCAGGCGTGGGACTCAAGCACAAGCAGCAAAGACCGGGCTGAGACCACTACACATACATATCTCTCCTCTATCAACTAAAATAGAGGGCGCCTTCACGTGGTGGCACCGATAAAGCTGGGCGGTGGAGCTATCCGGGTATATAAACGGCCCTCAGTCCCCTCCCTGTCCCACGGAAGAAGGATGATGGGTTGAAGGAGGGGGACAGCTTCAGCCTGCAGTCCACTGGGTTCACATTCAGATGAACTGGGGCTTAAAGTGCTACTCAAAACTCAAACTTCAAACGCAAGAGCCTAGGTAAGGGTTAGCGATAATAAGCTAATCAAAAAAATTAATATAAACATAAACAAGTAAATAAAAATAGAACAGATAGATAAATAAATAAACAAATAATAATTCTCAAGTAAATTTTGGTGACATGCTGTGGTGCTCAACTTACAATGAACCCAGTATCTATTAAGCCCTTGAATCTATGTCGTATTCTCCGTCGCTACAACCAGACGATTTCATTCAGCGATTCCAGTACAACAGCTCAGGAATTTATGAAGGTTTTATCTAATCCCACTAGCTCCTTACGTCTCCCCTAAAATTAATGTCTCTACGAAGATGAAAGAAAACGGGAAATGTCATCGGAGTGAAGGTTTAATAATGCCCTCGTGGGTTTGAGAAAAAGAAAATGAAAACTTTGATACAAATGACGAAAGCATAAATATCTTCAAAAACGTAAAAATAAACATTGGCGCTTCGGTGGCCCGGTGTTTATCGCGTTCGTCTCCTGATGCGCTGCCCTACCTGCAAAGAATGAATTACCTTTACAAAATTAATTATAACAATGTAATTTCTTTTCAAGTGTTTATTTTGCCGCTAAAAATTGACGTAAATAGTGTACTTAATAAATCATTTTGTAAGTTCCTTTTATTTTTTCTTAGCCTTTTGTACGTCTGAAGAATCACTATTATTTGACTTTAATGTTGTCTATCTATCTATTTACTGTATATCTGCATGTCTGTTTGCTTGTCTATCTGTCTATCTATCTACGGTATCTATCTGTCTACTGCCCCATGCCGTATGCAGTGAGACATGGTTCCGATGTAATTATTTTCTGGCGATTCTGTCCCTACTCAGCAACGATCATTCATCTAAACACAGCTATA
This sequence comes from Coenobita brevimanus, assembly GCF_032717465.1. Lineage (NCBI taxonomy): Eukaryota > Metazoa > Arthropoda > Malacostraca > Decapoda > Coenobitidae > Coenobita > Coenobita brevimanus. The sequence goes on along the minus strand of NC_137060.1, from coordinate 16,822,799 downwards.
TTAGAATTCTCTCTCTCTCTCTCTCTTGCAAATTACCCAAACTTCTTCATTCCTCCCCCTTTTCTTCCCTTCCCTCATTCTCTCTCTCTCCCTGAACCTCTCCTTCCCTTCCCTCATGCTGTATCCTCCCTTCCTTCTTCCTTTCTCTCCCTCGTCTCTCCCTACATCTCTCCATTCCTCTCCATCTTCTTATCCTCTCCTCTTCCCTCACCCAAACCTCTCCTTTCTTCTCTCCTTCTTTATCTCTCTTCCTATCGTCCCCACCTGTCTCTTCCTCTCTCTTACTTAAACCTTTCCCTCATTGCTCCCCACCCTCCTCTTGTCTCCTTTCTCCCTCCCCATCCTCCCAATTCTCCTCTCTCCCTTATCTTCCACCTCCGTTCTTTTATCTTCTTCCTCCTCCTTGCTCCACCTCCTCCTCCTTCCCTCCCCATTCTCCTTCTCCTCCACCTCTATCTTTTTCTTCTTCCTCCTCTTCCTTTCTCCACCACCTCTCCTTCCCTCTCCCTTCTCCTACCTCCTCCTCCTTCCCTATCCCTTCTCTTTCCTCCTTCTCCCCTCCTCCTCCTCCTTCGCTCTCCCATCTCCTACCTCCTCCTCCTCAACCCAAACTCCCTAAAAATTAATTTGCTTCGCTGGTTCAGGCATGCTTTTCCCAAACTTTTTTTTTCATTTCATCCCCGCCTCCTTTTTTAACAGGCGAGAGGAGTGAAGAATTCCAAGTGCCACATTTAATTACTTGTGACCCCGGGTTTTCTGATGATCGGAATGTGACTTAATTAAGGACTAAGGTGGTAAAGGTATGCTGGGAAGGAGGGAGGTAGGGAGAATAGAGGAATGTTGGAGGGGAGGAGATGAAAGAGGAAGGAAGGAGGAAAGAGAGATGAAAGAGGAAGGATGGAGGGAGGGAGAATGGAGATAAGTTGGAGGAAAGAGAGATGAAAGAGGGAGGGAAGAGGGAAGGAAGGAGGGAGACAGGAGTACGTTTGAGGAAGAAGGGATGAACGGAGGAAGGAAGGAGCGAGGTATGCTGAAGGAAAGGAGGGATGAAAGGAGGAAAAAAGGGGGGATGGAGGTATGATGGAGGGAAGGAAGGATGAAAGGAGGAAGAAAGGAAGAAGGATGGACGCATGTTGGAGGGAAGTAGGGATGAAACAGGAAGGAAGGAGGGAGGTATGTTTGAAGAAGGAGGAAGGAAGGAGGCAGGAAGAAAGGAGGGAGAATGGATCAAAGGAGAGAAGAGAGAGGGATGGAGAGATGGAAGGAAAGGGGGACCGAAGGAGATAATTAAGGGCTTAGGTGGTGGAGTATGTTGCGAGAGGAGGGAGGGAGGAAGGAGGTATGGTGGAGGGAAGAGAGATGAATGGAGGGAGGAGGTATGGAGAGATAATGAATGAGAGATGGAAGGAATGAAGAAAGGAGGAAGGAGGGAAGAAGGGAAGGAGGAGGAATGGATGGATAATGGATGAATGGAAGGATGAATGAATGGAGAGATGGATGAAGGGATGAAAGGGGGAAGAGGGAAGGATGAAGGAAGAAGAGGAAGGGATGAAGGAAGGAGAGAGGAGGAAGGGATGAAGGAAGGAAATGAGGGAGAATGGAAGAAAGTGAGATGGAAGTAAAGCCGGAGGGAATGTAGATGAAAGGAAGAGGGGATGATGAAAGGAAGATGTAGGGAGAACGAATGGAAGGAGAGATACGGGCAGGGTGGGGCGCGGGGGATGAAGGAAGAGATGGAGGGAGGGAGGAATGGAGAGAGTAGGATGAAAGGTGGGAGAAAAGGTGAAGGAAGGAAAAAAAAGACTGAAAAAAGGAAGGAAGGAGAGGAAGGAGATAAGATGAAGGGAGGATGGAAGCATGGATAAAGTAGGGATGGAATGATGGAAGGAAAAGACCAGGATGGGTAAGGCAGTGAGAGGATGAATGAAGGAGGACAGAAGGAAGGACAGACGAAGGAGGATAAGAGGAAGGACAGATGAGGGAAAGTAGGATGGGAGGGAACGGTGGACAGATAAACGGAAAATAAATAACAATAAAAGTAACAAAAATAAACTAAGAACACGAAAACTATCAAAGCACAAAAATTAAAGATTCATTAACGAATAATTCCAACAATAACTGTTTTAAAGGACAAAAAGTTTCATATCCTTAGTAAAATTAATTCTTGTTCCATAGCAGTTCCACATGTAAACAGGGAAACACCGGCACGAAGCATGAAAAAAAAAAAAAAATCATCATCATCATCATCATTATCATCACAGCCATAGTCACAGTCCTCCTCCTCTTCCTCATTATCATCATCATCATCATCATCATCATCCCTTCCCACCTAAGAATAGGGAGAGTTGCAGCCTAAAAAGAATAAAAAATGCAAACAAATATATTAAATAAATAAATAAATAAATAAACAACCCTTTCACGAAGATTACCTCATTTTTTTACGTTTCTCCTGCCACCAGACGGTTTTATTCAGCAAGGAAAAAATCTCATATGGGAGGATTTACAGAAGGCAATATATATAAATCCTCCCTCTTAAAATCTCTCTCCTGCGCTAAAAAAAAATCCATCTGTAGATACCAAAAATAAAAACATAAAAAATAATTAATCCATCTAGAGAAACCAAAAATATAATAAAAAAATAACTGTACTTAAAGTATAATTATCTTAGACAAAAGACGCATATAATTTCTTCTTTCTATTTCTAGAGTAAATTTTTCTGACTAGTAAATATAACTAGAAATAGAGACGTTTGACAGAGCCTTCGTTAACCCTTTTAGTATGAGTTTTATTCAATAATGAAGATAATCGCCTGCTGGTAACATGGATGAAATGAAAAAAGTGACATTGTACTGAAGGGATCAAGCCAAAAAAACAAACAGAAAAGAGAAAAAAGAAAAAAAATCCCTACCCATCCACAAAAAAAGGGAATATAAAAAAAAACAGGGAAAAGCCTAACATCGTACTGAAGGGGTTAAGCGAAAAAATAATTTAAAAAAGAAAATCGAAAATCCCAATCCCTCAAAAAAAATGAAAATATCCAAAAAACGAAAAACGAAAATCGAAAAAAAAAGTCGGCATCTCATTGGTGGTTAGGGCGGACCAATGGCAGGGCAGGACGCAATCACCGCCAACCAGTCACATCGCCTCGCTTGCCTCCCCCCCCCCCCAAAAAAAAAAAAAAAAAAAAAAAAAAAACGAATAAAAGGTGAAAAAGTCTGTGAAAAGTAGCCTGTTTCCAGAATCCCATCAGAACAAAAGTCACGCTGATGAAGATGGTGGAGGAAGAAGGAGATAGACTTTACTATATATACCTTTTTCATCTTCTTAATGGGAGTCTTTTTTCGGTGTTTTTTTTCCCCTCGTGCAGCTCCATGAATAAATTTGAAACACTTTGCTGCGGCGGGGGCGACTCTCCCTCTTCAGGTGGTAATTTTCTCTTCACCGGCGGCGCTTCTTTAATTAGGATTATAATAATTTATTTCATCTGCGGTCGCTAATCCCTTTACACGTCTGAGATTACAACTAAATGAAGTGAGACTCTAAACCTTTTCAACGTAGTCTTTTCTCTCATTAGGATTGTTATTTATTATTATACTATCTATCTATCTGTTTATCACACACACACACACACACACATACATACATATATATATATATATATATATATATATATATATATCTATATATTAATATATATAGCTATATCTATATCTATCTATCTATCTATCTATCTATCTATCTATATATATATATATATATATATATATATATATATATATATATATATATTCGTATACTGCATTTACACGAGGCAAAAGGGAATGCAAGAGAGGATGAAGTTAACTGAATGAAACGGCTTTGACGCCACTGAGCTTGGAAGTGCTGCTGTTGCTGCGGCTGTGATGATAATGGTCGTGATGATGATTTACTGTGCGATTTTTTTTTTTTTACGCAAGATACGCGGAACCAAAGGTTAAAAGTCCGCAAGACTGTACCCAGCAAGAAAAATAAATAAATAAACAAATGTATGAGACCCAAATTCAAGACCCGTTCCACTGTAGTGTACATATGTTAAGATTATATAAACACTAATTAACCTCTGCTACTCCTCACTCACCTGTAGCCAAAATACCACTAAACACCAGTCATTAAACGAAAACCACCCATCAGCACCTGACAATCCCAGTGACTTCAGCTTAAAATGCCAATCCCTTCCACTTCACTTACACCCCAAACACTGCACACTTAACCCTTCAAGACTCGCGGGTTTCTCCAAGGTTGAGTAAAATCGTCCGGCCGTAGCATGAATGAAATAAGGACGTCATGGTGCTGAAAGGGTTAAGTGACGAAATGTAAGCTCTTTTATAAGTATGGGTCTCTATCTGTATAACGGTGCCTGATCTGTGGAGAGAGTGAGAGAGAGAGAGAGAGAGAGAGAGAGAGAGAGAGAGAGAGAGAGAGAGAGAGAGAGAGAGAGAGAGAGAGAGAGAGAGAGAGAGAGAGAGAGAGAGAGAGAGAGAGACCTTTCGAACTGGAGGGGTTAGCTACAGCCTTCATCAACCCCCCTTCATCACCAGACGCTTTCCCTGAGCTGAATAAAATCGTCTGGTAGTAGCATCAATAGACTACAAAAACACGTCATCGGAAGGAAGGGGCGTCAAGTATAACATCAGTCACGTCTAAATTCTCTCTCTCTCTCTCTCTCACACACACACACACACACACACACACACACACACACACACACACACACACAAAACAGCGCCATTAACAACACAAACGGCTGCCATGGTCGCCAAATTAAAACGCAACAAAAAGTCCCTAATCACCGCTCCTAAAAAGCTATAACTATGAAATTAAAACACCATTAAAAACACACATTGCCAAAACTCATCGCTATCGGTAACTATGACTACTAAAATAAATCGCTTTAATATCACCGCCATTTCCAGCTACTAACGTAAAACTACTACTACTACTACTACTACACAGAACACTCTATGTCAAACTGGGAAAAAAAATTCTTCGCCGTCTCTTACTCAGCATAGATTCTCGTAGACTGAAAGATAAATAAATAATGCCGTCTGCTGGTACCCTAACACCTCTTCCTTAGCGATTTATTTTTGGGGTATGGCTGGTTCATATACCTCCGTACGTCATTATGGCTGGTTAATATCCTTTCGTACGTTATTTATGAAGGGTATGGTGATGTTGGAATGATCTGAAAAACACATGAGAGGGTAGCAAGTGTAATAAGCAAAACAAATCGCTTAGAAAAAGGTGTTAGAGAGCTTCCTTAACCGAGTAAAATACGGGCCATGGGTGTGGTGTGGTGTGGCGTCGCTAAAGTCTACGGGAATGAAATAACTCTCGTACGAAAATGGTTAGTGAGTGACAGAAGGACAGAGCTGCTTCTAAAGACGCTCCTGATTCTAGAAAGGCGGGCAAGATTTCCGACGCCTTGAAGGAGTTAGCGAAGTTGATTTAATACGGTAAGCCACTCCAAAGCTAAATAAATCGTCTTCTGCTCTCTCTCTCTCTCTCGGTCAGGACAACTTTAGTAATTCGTTCCAGCTGATGCCAGACGATTGTATTCAGGAGTCAATTCAGCCTGAGAAAGATAATACTGATACCGTTATCTTCATGGCGGTCCGCTCAGCTCTAGTAGTCTATTCAAGCTGACGGCAGACGATTTCACTTATCTGAGCGACAGTCATACGGCCCAAAGGCTAATAAGAGGTAAGATATCGTGGAAGAGATATGGTGCGTTTAAAGAGCGCGTTATAGCGTGAACTGAAAGAGTATGTTTAAAGGGTGTGTTTAAGAAGTGAGCATTTAAAGGGTGCGTTTAAAGGGCATGTTTGAAGAGTGCATTTAAAGGCTGCGTTTAAAGAGTGTGTTTAAAGAGAGCGATTAAAGAGTGTTTCAAGAGTGCGGTGGAAGAGTGCATTTAACGTGTCTGGAGTGCGTTTAAAGCTCTTGTGTAAAGGATGCATTTAAAGAGCATGTTTAAAGAGTGCATTTAAAGGGCGCATTGAAAGTGCATTTAAAGAGCAAGGGATGGAATTTTTAACCACGACATTGCTTTATAAATACGGATTTCTATTCCATTAATTAGAAGCAAAACAAACTTGGCAGAGTTCACTATTAAGGTGGTGTGGATGCTTTCGTACTTTCGGTAGCTGACACGAAATTATGGATGGATAGACGGATGGATAGGTGGACGGTTGGATGGACAGACGGATAGGTGGATGAATGGATGGATCGACAGACGGATGGATAGATGGATGGATGGATGGACTGATGGACAGATGAACGAATGGATGGATGGACAGACGGATAGAATGTTGGATGGACGGGAGCAAATCCTGTAATCTCCGCCAGTAATACAATTCTCGAAAAAAAAAAAAAAATCTTCACGCTCCTTCAGTTATCCACAAAGAATACGTCTATTAAATTCCGTTCCTGGTGCGATACATCAATATATAATGCAAAGATAAATAAATAAATAAATAAACTAATAAATAAATAAATAAATAAACAATCATAGCAAAAAGTTTACAAATAGTCTCCATTAACCCATTCAGTAAATTTCCTTATTTTCCTGTTACCACCAGAAGGTTTCATTCATCTCTGGAAGGATTATTCCCCCCTCCCCCCCCCAAAAAAAAATACGAATAAAGAAGAATCAGCCAAAATAATAGACAATAATAATAATAAAAATAATAATAATAATAATAATAATAAACCTCAGCTAAAAATTTCCAGCTTAAACCTCTTGAAACAATTTTTTTTCTTGCTACCTCCAGACGATTTTGTGATTTTACTGGGAATCCTTTTGTGGCGAAGGGGATAGAAACGGTGTCCTTTCACCCCTTCAGAAACTGATATCTCTCCCTCAACTGAAGAAAACCGTCTGAAGGAGACAAGAATATGATTAATAAAACGTCATCGGATTGAAGGGGTTACGCTTGAAAAAAAAAAAAATATACAGTATAATCCTCCTTACCGAGATCTACTTCAGTAAAATATTTCCAATCATTAAAATTTAGTTCCACATTTCTTAAAACAAATTATTTCGGATCCAGTCTCATCCTAGCCAAAATCTTTACTACTGTAAATGGGCGTCTTTTTCAAAACGGTTTCTTTCAGATTTAAGTACATTTTATTGTTCCCCAGCCCCCTAATAACAACAATAATAATGATAAAAATAATAATAATATTAGTAGCAGCAGTAGTAGTAGTAAGGGATTTAACTCAGAGCTAGGAAACCGGCCACGAGCTCGGCGCTCTACCTCTGAGCCACCGCGCCCCCAGCAGTAATAGTAGTAGTGGTAATAATAATAATAATAATAATAATAATAATAATAATAATAGTAATAATCTTTACTCTCATCTTAAATGTCAGGACCAACTTGCCTAGCCCCGGGCTCCTACGCTCCTCATGCGGCAATGTAGGATTGGATGATGGATGGATGGACAATAATAATAATAATAATAATAATAATAATAATAATAATAATAACAACAATAATAGTAATAATAATGATAATAATAATAACAAAATTAATACAGTAGTGCTTGTAATGCGTTCTATCTTAAAAAGTATTCCCCATCAGCAATAATAACAACAACAATAATAATAATAATAATAATAACAAAAAGCATCATCATATCATTTTTCTACCAACAGATGAGGAAAGGTAGATTAAGAACATTGGCAATATAAAAAAAAAAATAGAAGGAAAAGAGAACACTTCCCTTTCCTCCTCTTCATCTCTCTCTCTCTCTCTCTCTCTCAGAAAAATCAGTCTCCCCCGTCCCAAATGAGGCTCCGTATATTCCCCTAATGAGCGGCCATGTTTACCTTTCCTCCCGCCTCCACACCTTTTGACTTCCGGTGTAGTGCCTATTTTATTTTTGTCCTTGTTTGTTTATTTGTTTGTTGTTGTCTGTGGTGATGACGTTCTTCCTCGTCTTTTTTTTTTTCGTTCTTGTTTTTTTCTTATTTTATTGTTTGTTGTTGTTGTTGTTGTTGTTTTTTTGTGTTTTTCTACTTTGCATCTGTGTTCACTTCCTATCCAAAATTTTACCCCAGTTCTTGAGCTGGTTTTTTTTTTCTTTGTTGCCATCCTTTTTTTTTCTTTTTCTTTTTTTTTTTGGCTTCATTTTTCAGGTGTTGTTTTTCTACTTCTTACTCTTTCGCTTGCCTGTCTTCTCCCTTTCGTTGTCGTTGTTGTTGTTGTCCTTGTTGTTTGTTTTGTCATTCTTCGTGCTTTTCCTTTACCATTATCTTTTTCTTTTCTCTTTGTGCTGTTGTTGTTGTTAGTACTGTCCTCGTTACTGCAATTTTTTCCCCTTCCTCTTACCCTGCTCGTTGTTGTTCTTCTACTCTTACCCTTCACGGGGTCAAGACTTTCGCTGGGTGAGAACTGACCGGGTGTGAGTGGAGGAAATTAAGGTATGAAGGAGGGAAGAGGAGAGAAGAAAGAGGAGAAAGAGGAAATGAGAATGCAGGAGAATGAAGATGAGGAGGGGGAGAGGAGGGAAATTGATAAGGGAAGAGGTAAGGAAGGGATGTGGGGAAGAAAGGAAGAGGAGACAAGAGAGGTGAAAGGGGAAATGAGGAAGGAAGACGAGGAGAGGTGAGGAGAGGAAAAAAGTTGAGAGGAAGTGAGAGGTGGAGATTGAGAGAGAGAGAGAGAGAGAGAGAGAGAGAGAGAGAGAGAGAGAGAGAGAGAGAGAGAGTACGAGGAGGAATTAATTGATAAAAAACAGGAATGGGGAATGTAAACAGAAAATAAAGAGTTAAACATGACTGCTAATATGATGGAGGGGTTAATGGTCTTTGGTCCTAACCCCCTTCACTTACAAGGCCGCTCGAAATCTTTTAAAAAAACTAAAAAAAATCGTCTGAGGGGTAGTAGAAATAATGTACAAAATTCGCTACTATATATATTTAAAAAAAAAAAAAAAAAAGAGAATTAACCAACTCACTCTGACGGCGCACTTTTCCCATCACTGCTACCTCCAGACGATTTTCTTCAGCCTGTAGACTTCAGTAGCTCCTTCAGGTAGAGGTCTGTACCATGCTGAATAAAATCGTCTGGTGGAGGTAGGTATGAAAATATAACAACACGCCATCGTACTGAAGGGATTAAAAGCGTCTGTCTGGATGGATTTAATGGCTTGGAGAATAACCAGTTGAATAAAATCGTCTGACGGAAGCAGAAGTACAAAAATATAAAAAGCCCTCGTACTGAAGGGGTTAAGCTCAGAAAAATTATGGCTGAAGACTCGACGATTAATAACACCTTTTTCTTTGCGGTTTATTTTTGTATCTACTACATCATTATACTGTTCTGTTTTATTCCTGCGATCTATGTCGACAATAAAAAGACACAGGAAAGCTAAATGGAAAATAATAGGTGATTTGGAAGAATAAATCAATAAAGTAAGGATGCTAGGGAGAAGGTCAATGGTAAGAAAAGCCTCCCTTGATCTTAAAGAACTGATTTAAGATAGCAAGAAATAAATCGCACAATGCTTCGCCTCACGAACGTTACTGAGGCTTTCGTTATATTTCGCAAGCAACAACGAAAATATGGGTGGGTGACGTGCTGTTTCGAGGACTGGATTTCGAGTCCCGGTTTAATTCAGACTGTCTATTTTCAAATTATAATTTCATCTATCTGTTCACCATCTTCAGTACACACACACACACACACACACACACACACACACACACACACACACACACACACACAATTTTCACGCTGTAATTTCACCTGGCAGTCCACCATCTTCAGTACACACACACACACACACACACACACACACACAATTTTCACGCTGTAATTTCACCTGGCAGTCCACCATCTTCAGTACAAACACACACACACACACACACACACACACACACACACACACACACACACACACACATTTTATCCTCGTCTGTCGCTATACTCTTTTCACCTTAACTTGGTCCAGATGTTTAGTCCTTTTGCAGCTTAAGACACCTTTTCCATAGCACTTCTTCGTGACCAACATCATAACGCAGTGCTAATCGATCAACGTTCAAGATGGTGACATGGCAATTTTAGGCCAAGTTAATGTGAAAAGAGTAGAGTCTGACTGATATTTTGATGAGGTCTTCACAAAAGAATAAAATAAAATAAAAAATAAAAATAAAAATAAAAATCCAAGACACGCAATAGTCGATGTGTGTGTGTGTGTGTGTGTGTGTGTGTGTGTGTGTGTGTGTGTGTGTGTGTGTTTCGCCACTCGGGCCGGTCAGACTCAGGGGCAAAGTTCGTTCTCCCTTGTCCCTGTTCACCCAGCAGTTATTGATGATTTAGATATAACACTGACTCATATTCTTGGGGAAAATTGGAACTCAGGAAAAAAATAAAAATAAAAATAAAGTGATAATGATTAGTAAAGTCGATAACCATTGATTCCATAGTTTCCTCTCTTTCGTCTTCTTCTACACACTAATCCACAGTTTTCTTCTTCTACACATTATACCATAGTCTTCTTCCACTACGTATTAATTCTCCTCCTCCTCCTCCTATTTCTCCTCCTCTTCCTCCTCCTATTTCTCCTCCTCCTCCTTCTCCTCCTCGTCCTTTTTCATCAGTCGTAAAAAATCTTCAGACAAAAATCGGTGGGAACACTTTTTTCTTTTTTTCCGTACCTCAAATCCCTTCATAGTCCGGTCACTGTTATTTTCCTACCCTAATGTCAATCATCTACCGTGAATTACTACTCAACAGGTTACTCAATCTAGCCATCAACTCTTTACCAGTCACTCAGTACCACCCAAACAGCCACACCTCAATCGCCTGTCATTGCTATCATCTACTTCTATCAGCCTGTCAGTCAGAGGAAAAGGATGTGGATGTGGCTATAGGTGGTCAATGTGCCGAACTGATAACCGAGGTAACGCAGGTTCGAATCCCGGTTCAATCCAAGGGGTAATGTTATTGGACTTTAATTTGTTACATATATATCTAGCATTCCATAAACCTGTCAATATCTGGCTTCGTGGTCAAAGTAGTGTGCTGCTGTTTCTGATACCAGGAGTTCAAGCCCCGGTGAACCGAAGGTAAGAAAATGATGGTGTCGATACGGATGACGGTGACCATGATGATAATAATAATAATGATAATAATAATAATAATGTATAGTAGTAGCAGTCGTTGTAGTAGTGGTAGTAGCAGCCTAGCAATAATGGTAATAATATATAATAATGATAACAATAATAAATAATAATTAATAATAATAATAAAAATAATAATAATAATACAGGTAAACCGATACACCTATTAATTATTAAGGCAGTCAATAGTCGCTGGAATCGTAAACATGAAAGTAAAAATATATACTGATGAAAAAATTACTGTGTTCAAGCCACACACACACACACACACACACACACACATCTTATCTCCTCGCTATCAACATTTATAATTGACTTTGAAATAAGAAGGTAAACGAAATTAAGACAACTTTTGCCGGAGATGTAAGAGTTTAATGTATACAAGCCACCGTATTAATATTTAGAGAGAGAGAGATAGAGATAGATAGATAGATAGAGAGAGAGAGAGAGAGAGAGAGAGAGAGAGAATGATGTAATGCTAGAGTGAGAAATGTGTTTGATGACCAGAAGCAAATCGGCTGAGTAAAATCGACTGGCGTTAGCTGTGGCATGGTACTAGAGTTTTCCCCACCATCAGATGGTTAGCTAACAGTATTGACACTCTCAGGCTCCCATGTCCACTCGGCTGAATGAATAGCCTGCCTTGAGCTGGACCAAAATACTAAGACTCTCCCAATTCTTATTTTTTCTATATTCCTTTTACTTTAACTTGGCCTAAAATTGACTCTCTCTCCATCTTGAATGCTCTGACGTGGCCTAAATTGACACCTCCCCCTCTTCTCCACCTTGAATGCTCAGTTGGAACAATGGATTAGCGCTGGAATGTAATGCTAGTCACGAAGAAGTGCTAGGACGTAGACTAGTTGTACTGTCATATTCTACTATCGAACTATGGAGGGGAAAAAAGTCTCTCTCTCTCTCTCTCTCTCTCTCTCTCTCTAACCAACTGGCTTAAGATAGATATAAACACTAGATTTTTCCCGAGCATGAGAGAGTTAAGTAAGGAAATGTGAGGAATGATAAACTACAATGCGAGAGTAAATGAGGAAGATGGAAACATGAGAGGAGAGGAAAGAGGAACTAGCAGAGAGAGAGAGAGAGAGAGAGAGAGAGAGGACGATATGAAGAGAAGACAGATGGATGCTAGTAGAGATGAAGGTAAAGTGGAAGTGATGGAGGGAGAGGAAGATGAGCTGAGAGGGAGAGAAGGATGGAGGGAGGGAGGGAGAGAAGGATGGAGAGAAAGGAGGGAGGGAGGGAGGGAAGGAGAGGGTGAGCGACGTGGGAGGCTTATTTACATTAACTGGCAACTTTTTCCACGCCTCAATTTTTGCCATTCCGCTTAACTGGAGGGAGGGAAGGAGGGGTGGAGGGAGGGAAGGAGCAGAGGAGGGAGGAAGGGAGAGCTGGATGGGGAAAGGGCAGGGTGGATGGAGGGAGGAAAGCTGGAGGGAGAGGTAGATATGAAGGGAGCATGGGGTGGGTGAAGGGATGAAATGAGGGATGAGGGAGGGATGCAGGGAGGCCAGATATAAAATCAGGGAAGGGAAATGAGGGTCAGGAGGAAAAGTAGGGAGGGAGGGGTGAGGGAAAAAGGGAGGGAACTGTGAGGGGGACAAGGGTGGCATAGGGGAGGGAGGGAGGGAGTTGCCAGATGTCATAACGTGATGAAAAATAATGGAAAAAAAAAAAAAAAATGGTAGGCTGCAATATTACCAACACCAAAATTTCCCCCAAACCCCCAAACACCCATTCTTCCACCCATTTTTCCCACCCATTCCTTCTTCCACCCACCCCATTAGCCATCACCCTCACCCATTAACTACCCCTGTATAATTTGGTGCGATGGGAAAGGATCTATTAAAATTTTGAGATTGTTTTTGAGGGGGTGGTTTGGAGGTTTCGAGACCAAAACATTGTGGTAAAAGTGGGTGGTTGCCGGAGGTAGGATAACACGCGGGATTGGGAATTGATCATGTGTTGAGAGAGGGTGAAGAGGTGGGAGAGAGAGGTAGAGAGAGAGAGAAGATAGAGAGGGGAGATGAAAGGTAGGAGGAGGGGGAAATAAGAGACTTGGAGGGACAAAAATAGGAAATATGAGGGGAGAGGAGATGGAAAGGAATGAGGTTGGCTGGAAGAGAAAAAGGGAAGATGGATGGTAGGAGGAGGGGGAAATAAGAGATCTGGAGGAACAAAAAAGGAAAGATAAGGGGAAGAAGAAGAAGAGATGGAAAGAAAAGAGGCTGGACTGAAGGGAAGGAGGGAGATGAAAAGGGTGAAAAGGAAATAAGGGAGGAGACGGGAGAGAGAAGGATGTATGGGAAAAGGGCGACAGAAACTATGAAAGAGAAAATAAAAAAAGAGGGGACAGGAAATTGACCAAGTATTGAGAGGGGGTGCAGAGGTGGGAGACAGAGAGAGGAAACAGAGAGGGGAAAAATGGGAGAAAGGGAAGACAGAAGGAGAAAGAAAAAGGAGAGGAGAGATATGAAGGGATGGAAACAGGTATAAAGAGAGGAAGAAAAGTGGACTGAAAGGAGAGAAGGAGGAGGGGGTGGGAACGAGAAAGGAAGATCAGGGGAAAGAGAGGATATGAAAAAATGAAAGGTAACACACAAGGAAAAGGGAAATACAGGAGAGGAAGACGGGAAAGACGGAGGGATGGATGGGGAAAAATGGAAGTAAACTGGAAATAATGGAATGACAGAAGGAAAAAGAAACACTGAGGATTGGAAAGGGGTGACGCGCTGGCAGAGAGAGAGAGAGAGAGAGAGAGAGAGAGAGAAATGGAAGTCAGAAGGAGAAATATAAAAAAAATGAAATAGTGTGAGAAAGGGGAAGAGGAAAAAAGAGAACTGAGTTGGAAGGCTGGATGGAGTGGACAGAGGGAAGAGGGGGTAAGTGAGAGTAGGAAAAATGAAAAGAGGAAAGGAGGGATGAAAGGGAAGAAGGCAAAACGGAATGATAGGAATGACAGAAGGAAAGAGAATGAGGGAGTGGGAAATAGTCAAGTGCTGAGAGGGGGTGAAGATAGGGAGGGAGGGGAGATAAATGGGAGGAAAGGAAAGGAAGATGGAGGGAGAGAGAGGGAGGAAAGAAAGGGAAGATGGAGGGAGAGAGTGGGAGGAAAGAAAAGGAAGATGGAGGGAGAGACAGAGAGGGGGGAAGAGAAATTGATGGAGCTTATGTTTAACCTGGAGTCTCTCGTACCTGAATAAATCGCTGGCCTCTTCACTCCTAACTGAGCTCTCTCTCTCTCTCTCTCTCTCTCTTTTCCCTACTATTTTCTTATTCTAAATCACCTGTACTCCTCATTAATTTCAACATACCTTTTATCCAGTATATATGCAGGTGTAGTGGACGGGGACGAATTTTTACCTTTCCCATTTTCTCTAACTCACCTGGAAAGAGAGAGGAAAATTAGTAAAACAAGGCACTCATGACAACTTACTCCCTCCCCCCCTCCTCTCTCACTCTCTCTCTCTCTCTCTCTATTTATCTATCTGTTTTACAATCCTATTCTTTGACAACCTACATTTACGAATAATTACATGATGCTTCCCAAAGTTTGCTCTGTGTGTGTGTGTGTGTGTGTGTGTGTGTGTGTGTGTGTGTGTGTGTGTGTGTGTGTGTGTGTGTGTGTTTTATACAAGACGAAGAGATGAAAGAAAAAAACAAAACGAGTCAAAGAAGAAATCCATACACCAAACCACATATGTATTTCCTTGTACCTGTAACTCATGGAAAAACAAACACACAGCTAACAGACAAAAGGGCACGGTCGATTCCAACTCTGCCCGTGCCGTAACCGCATTAAAAGCCAAATAAAAACACGTGCCTTTGCCGGGATGGTTATTTTGGCGTTTGGCGATTTGGCGCTCATCTTGTGGTTGTTCCCTGCCAGTCATTTTACACTCTGGGGGCTTCTCAGTCATATTTTAACAGCCTAAATGGAAAATATGAGACAAATATGAGTCTAGAGATGCCTGACCGAGGAATGGTAAGTGTTTAGAACAGAAGGTGCACAGTTATACATTTAATCTATTGTTCTGTCTATCGTAGTGTTTACTGATGGTGATATATGGAGATTTTTCCCATACTCCCACATGCGTTGATGATCAGTATAGTTTTTAATGCAAGGAAGAAGGAGGCCGAGTGTAAGTTAAATATTCACGTCTCACCAGCAGGGGCGACTACAGAAGATACTATGCGATGATCTCTATCCCTACTCATGAACGTGGCTATAAATCCGTAATAAGTTTCCGGACAATCGGCCCAGATATAAAGGCGTAAGGCCGTGGATATGTGAGCTGCTATCATCAACGAGAAGAAAAAAGAAAAAGAAAAAATATAGATCTTCTCTGGCACAAATAAAGACATCATCGTACTGAGAGAGAGAGAGAGAGCGAGCACGAGAGAGCACATTAAGTCTTCGGAAAACGCACTCACTATTTCATGATTTTTTTTTTTCTTCTTCTTCTTTTTCTTCTTCCTTTGGTTGTCTTCTATATCTTCTTCTTATTCCCAGACGATTTTATTTTCGGAGAGATACATTAAAGCGTGGAGATTAAAACCTCTTGAATCCGGTGAACAGAAGAAGCGAAATCGAATTAACGAAGATATCCATAGACCAAAACACAGGTGTATTTGCTTATATACCTGCAACTCAAGGGAAAATAATCACACAACTAACAGGCAAAAGGGTACGTTCGATTCTCGCAACCTCCTGACGATTTTATTCAACTTCGTATTCTGTTATTTTGCTCTTGGTTCCTTCAGACGATTTTATTCAACTAGGTATTGTAAGTTTTTTCTTTTGCTATCTCTAGACGATTTTATCCAACTTGTATTCCATTAGTTCATTCTTACTACCTCCAGGCGATTTTCTTCTACTCAAGATTAATATATTGTACTGAAGGGATTGTTTTTTAATGCTAATGTCTACGTACTCTCTGTAAATCGACACCTCTCCATTGAATAAAATCGTCTAGTGATGGCAAGATAAAAGGCGCAGTACATCAGATCTATGAAAGGGGATATTTCCTGAAATGAATGAAACACGTCTGATGGCAGCAAGATCACTCCTTCCAATCCAGTGTCATATAACAATTTATCCTTCCTACTTCCAGACGATTTCCTTCAGCTAAGGAACGATTTGTAACAGCGAAGGATTTAATGAAGGCCATATCTAACCTCTCGAGAAGAAAAAAAATCCCTCCAAAAGCTGAATAAAATCGCATACAGCCCATTTACTCTAATCTGACCAAGATCCCTAACCTCTTTCAGACTGAAGGGCTGTTTTTTACTTGTAACCAAGGAGACTCATTCCCACTTCACAACTAAGGCGCATCCAGTTTCATGCAACCATAACTTAATACTCAAGTGGTGGGAGTGGATCAGTTCCGTCAGATGAAAACAAAAGGCATATAAATGAATAATTAAATAAAACAAAAATGTAAAAAAAAAATTGTAGCAAGATTAAGGGTCGTAGGCTATTTTAAATGGTACAGGAGGTTTAAATGGTACAGGAGGTTTAAATGGTACAGGAGGTTTAAATGGTACAGGAGGTTTAAATGGTACAGGAAGATCCGTAACACTTCTTCCTTAGCGACTCATTTTGCATATTTAACCTAAACATTCTCACATACGTTCTTTACATCACTTTGTATAAGCGAGATACAGGGATATTTACAGGTGTTATACGCAGACTAAATCGCTAAGGAAATGGTGTTGCGGAACCACCCAAACCACGTAGAACACCAACTTAATATACAAAAGACATCATCGTTGTGAAGGGGCATTTCGCTCCCCTTACCACCGGACATCCTATCATCCATTAATTTATTTATTTTTTGTTCTAGTTCTAGGCTCCTCTCAACGTGGACCCAGTGGACTGCAGGCTTACACTGTCCTTCTCCTCAGTCCACCCTCCTCTTCTCGGGGGATAGGGAAGTAGTGGAGGGACGTTTGCATAACCGGGTAGTTGAGACGCCTAGTTATATTGATGCCACCACGTGAAGGCGTACCCCCCCCTCCCGTCTGTCTGTCTGTCTGTCTGTCTGTCTCTCTCTCTCTCTCTCCCCCAACACCTACAATGATACTGGCTACATCCAACCCCTCCTTCATCCCTCAAATCCAGTTGACTCTCTATTTACCTTCCTTTTACTTGTACCAGATGATTTCATTCAGCTCAGAAAAGGCCTCTCGTACTGGAGGGGTTTATTAAGGCTAGATCTAACCCCTCCAGCTCGAAACCTTAATCCAGAGCTGAAGAAAATCGTCACGTGTTGCCAAGAATGGAATGGACAAGACGTACTCAGGCTGTCAGCTGAATAAAATCGTCTGAAGATAGCAAGAACAAAATAAAACACGTGCCAACCTACAGAAAACTAAATAAATAAATAAAATAAATAAATAAATAGGAAGTCTATATATATAAAATCTTGAGCGTGGAGGATTTAAGTGCAAGTTATCAAAAGTTTTAAGCTGACTGGATGAGAAAGTCTGGAGAAGTTCTAAAATTTCTTAATTACTGAAAAGAAGCGCGGTATGGCAAGGTCTCAGCTCAAAAAAAATAAAAAAAAAAAAAAAAAAAAAAAAGGACGTCTACTATACATATACTCAACCCCTTCAGCATATTCTCTCTCTCTCTCTCTCTCTCTCTCTCTCTCTCTCTCTCTCTCTCTCTCAAGTTTGGGACAGACTTTTCGAACTGGAAGATTAGTTTTATTTTTCATTTACCTCTCCAATACGTGAAATCTTTCCTAAATTTAATAAAATTCGTGTGTGTGTGTGTGTGTGTGTGTGTGTGTGTGTGTGTGTGTGTGTGTGTGTGTGTGTGTGTGTGTGTGTGTGTGTGTTTACCCTTATACTTCCATTCCGCTGCTCATTCGTGCGAGAAGTAAGATCGATAGGCGAATGGATAGAAATGGAGAGAGAGAGAGAGAGAGAGAGAGAGAGAGACAGAGAGAGAGAGAGAGAGAGAGAGAGAGAGAGAGAGAGAGAGAGAAATGAGAAGGTAAAGAAGAGAAAGAATAATTAAGGTAAGAATATGGGTAAATATCGAAAAAAATAAATATAATAAAAATAAGATGAGGAAAATGAAAAAGAAAGAAAAAAAAAAAGGGACAGGAAATGGGCTTCAATTTGTAATAAGTTTACAAAGCAATGGAAAATGGAAGAAAAACACGTATGATAACACCGACGAAAGTAAAAATAAAAGAAATGAGAAAAATACAGTAGGTTTAATGTAATTTATATTGAATGTAGAGCCTAGCTAAGGATTTCCACAACAATTTTAGTGTTTCGAATAAATGAAGCAGAATTCGAACCCTTTGAATAACACTGATTAGGTAGACAAGCGTGTAAAGGGACTATTTACCGCAACCGTACGTCTGATGAAAATATGCACCAAGCGAAATATAATGAAAAACCATGAAGCATAAAGGCACCAGTTTATGCTGTTTGATTCAGACATTTAAGACCAGGGTGACCAGTTACACGACCCTGAGCAGCATTATGTGATCAATAAACACTAACCCTGAGTCTTAACCGGGATCGGATTCTGCTGCAGGAGTCTTAACACACTAGATAACCAGGCGACTCACTCAATGAAGGATCACTTAATGGTAGCACTACATCGTGTGAGTGGATGGTGGAATAAGTGAAAATGATAGAACGAATAAAATTTGATGAAAAAAGTAATACAAGAAAATTCAAAGGAAAAGAACGACACGTGCCTCTCTTCCTCTCCTTTCATCCACCCTTCTCTCTCTTTCACTCCTCCCCTCCTGCTTCCACCATTCATCTCCTCCTCCTCGCTCTTCCACCTTTCACCTCCCCTTCCACTTCTTGAATTGTCTCTACCCTCTTCTCTCTCTCTCTCTCTCTCTCTCTCTCTCTCTCTCTCTCGACCTCCGACTTGACCTTAATACCGGCGTGATTTGCACCCCTCCAGTACTATGATATTTGTAAGGTCCTCAGGTCCTCACTCTATGCTGCGAACCATACTATATTTACTTTCTTTTTCCTTCTTTCTTTCTCCTCCTCCGCCTTTTTTCCTTCCTTCCTTTCTTTTTTTTTCGTTTTCTTCTTCCAAGCAATTTTCAGTTTAGCTTCCATCTTTAATTCGTCACCAAATTCACTTTAAACGTAGTATAATTGTTCCTTGGGCAAACATCCCTAAATATCTTTCTCATCTTAGGCAGACACCCAAGTAGTGAAGGGGTAAATGAATGCAGATCCATCCCCCCCCAGTACGAAACATCTACTCTTGGGTGTATATATACTTTTGGATATGGCTAGAATATACTCATTAATACCGGTATGTATAGGGAGGGCAACCTGATGGCGGAGGGCAGGGTGACATGGAGGCGATTTGTTTGTGGTGACCCCGCCGGGATTATGGCTCTGAGTTGTAGACATATATACAAAAGGACTGTCACTGAAAGAAAAGATCTGAAAGAATGGTGTGCTTTGGAGCTAAAGCGGAGGGCAATCTCCTGGCGGAAGACAGAGTAACATGGAGGCGATTTGTTTGTGGGCAACCTTCCGGAATCAAGGCGTCTGATAATAAACAGACGAAAAGAAAAAATACAACATCGATATCAATGTGTTAATTCAGGCCAACACCTAGCGATTTTTTTCATTTTTTTTTCTTTTGTTTTGCATGAGAGAGATTCCAGGAGTGAAAGGGTTAAAGAAAGGAATAAATCAATGTTTTCTAAGTGGTGGCGGACGTGAAGGTACTATTTTCCGTCGTTAATGAACTGTATCTGACAAGCCATGTGCCGGAGGAGAGAAAGCAATATTTAGCTAGTCTCTCTCTCTCTCTCTCTCTCTCTCTCAGAACAGGTTTCACACTCTCCCCTTCCCCACGTCTTTATTTTTCCCTCAGGTATTATAAAGGTAAAGAGCAGGTGATCTAACTACCATTTCTCACCCCTCCTTCACTCTCTTTCTTGCTCTTTTTCTCTTTTCTCCTTCATTCCTTTACTCGTTTATCTTTGCTTTATGGTCCTATTACTTTGTTTTTCTTTGCATTAGTTCTTCTATTTCTCGTTTCGTCTCTCTCTCTCTTTCTCTCTCTCTCGCTCTCTTTTCAATTCTTCATTCCTGTTTTCTACCGAGTATCATGCTTATCTTCGCTTCTTATTTTTTTTTTTTTCCTTCCCTTTCCCCCTCCTCCCCCTTACATCCTTGGATTCCTCTTCTCATCATCATCATCATCATCATCGTCATCATCATCATCATTTTTCACTTTTTTTCCCTCCATTCCTCTTTCTTCCAAGTCTCCCCCTCTCCCTCCTCCTCTCTCCTTCTCCCCTCTTTCATCATTACTTCCCTCCCCCCTCCTTCATCTTCCCACGACTCCTATTGGGCTAAGGGAGTTCGGCAGTGACACTTTTCCTCCTCTTCTTCCCTTTTATCACTGTTTTGCTTTATTTCCTCTTTCTTGCTTTATTCACTCTTGTTCCATTTTTATACCTATTTCCTTTACATCCTTGACTTTATTATTCTTTCCTTCTATTTAAGTCTTTATCTTTTTATTTTGCTTCTTTCTTCTGTCTTTTGTCACTTATTTCGTTCTGTTTAAATTCGTGTGTTCTTTTTATCGTACTTTATTTCTTTATTCTTATTCTGTTTCCTCTCTTTTCTATAATCTTGTCTTTCCTTTTCACTTTTTTTTCGTTGCTTTTAATTCTTGTGTACAGGTTCATATTTCTTTCCCTAGTGATTATGTATATATTTTTCCTCCCCCTCCTCCTGCTCTATTTAATCAATCTTCCTTTTGACTTCCTTCCGTTCTGTGCAATTTCGTGTCTAATCTTTTTCTTTTCCCATTTTTATTCATCTTTACTGTGCTCCCTCCTCTTCTTCCTCAGATACGTTTAATTTTTATTCATATTCTTTTGTTCAGTATCATTTTCTTGTCATAATTCAATCCTTAATATTTTAGTTATCGTTAATCTGCCTTCTCCTCCTCCCCGTTTTCTTCAATTTTATCCTTGTTATTCTCTATTATACTTTCGTTAGGTGTAATTTGGCGTGTACTTCAAAGAGCTATATATATATATTTTTTTAATCTATCCAAATTAGCTTCATCATCCCCAATGTCTTCATTTGACCACTCTGAATCTTTTATTTTCGTTTCGTTCTGTATTATTTTCAGTGCTTTCTCGTTTTTGTCGCTTTTATTTATTTTTCTTGTGTTTCCTCGTCCCTTCCTTCTCTTCCTTTAATCACCCCATCATTATTCTGCTTTCGGTCTCTGCAATTTTCAGTATTATATCTTTTTTATTTGTTTATTATATATTAATCTTTATTTTAACTCCTGTCCCTCACAACTATCACACTGTCTTTTAGTCACCTTTCATTCTGCATTGCTTTCAGTGATTTTCTTTTCTTTTCGACAAATTTATTTAGCTTAACACTGCACCCTGCTCCTACTCCTTTTCTTATTTCCTTTTCTACCTGTTTTCTTCTTTGTTTTCAGTTCTCCCGCTTCGTGTAATTTGTTTTACATCATATCATCTATTTTTTGCTTACTCTTATTCTGCCCTCCCCCTGCCCCTCCTCCTCTTCTTCTTCTTTCTCCTCTCCCTCCTTCTCTTCTTCTTCTTTCTCCTCTCCCTCCTTCTCTTCTTCTTCTTTCTCCTCTCCCTCCTTCTCTTCTTCTCCTCCTCTTCCTCCTCCTGTTCTTATTCCTTTTTTTGTTTATTTTTTGCCCCCTGTGTATTTTTTTTTTTCCAAATTATAACTTCTATTTTTTTTACCCTTATTCTGACTTCTTCTTCTTCCTCCTCCTCCTCCTTCAATTTTCCTACATTCTATATAATTTTTGTGTGTACTCTGTATTTTCATGATCAGTTTTCTCCTACCTTCACAATTCTTTTCTATTTCTTCATTTCTGTGCCTTCTCTCTCTCCCTCTCTCTCTCTCTCTCACACAACCACTGAAGCGAAGAAAATCACCTACCCTACCCCCACCGCCACACTGCAATGGCCCACACTCTCCAATGGTCTCCCTTTTGTCTTTCACTTTTGCCATTCAGTATTTATAGAGACGTCGACTGGCACGAGGGTAGGAAATTATAGAGCACAGAGGGAGTTATAGACTACACACACACACACACACACACACACACACACTTCCTTCTCTCCCTCAAACTCACTCGCTTTGTGATTGATTCCGTAATGACTTTGGATAGTGTATGATTCAAGTACTGGGGTGAGACGGTTCCAGCTCTCTCTCTCTCTCTCTCTCTGGTACTTTCACAACAATCTCCATTACGATAATTCCAACGTCATCATAATTATACTCTGTGTGCTTTAACTTTGTCTATAATTCCTTCTCTCCATCTGCAATGTTGAGGAGTAGCGAGAAATTAACATCAGAATACTGTTCTAGTCACGAAGAAGTGCTATGGAACGAATGTGGAACCGTATTATTATTATTATTATTACTATTATTATTTTGTTAGTGAGGTGTAAAAGATGATAACACACGAATATGGTGCTAATCACGAAGAAGTGCTACAGTAAGGATGTAGAACCATAGTACTGTTTTATTCTCTCACTAAGCTGCATCGAGATTGAAACTAGAATATAGTGGTAGTCACGAAGAAGTGCTGTGGTAAGGATGTAGAGCCGTAGTATTTAATTTTCTGTCACTACGCTCAAGGAAATACCACAACTTCTATCACCACCACATTTCCATAACCATAACTACCACAACTACAAATACAACTACCACAACTATCACTACTACAACCACAACAACTACCCTCTATCATCACCAACCGTCCCCTTTCTATACCTTTTCTTCTACTGACGTCATTAATACCATTACTACCACACCCTGTCTGCCACTACCACAGCTGTCATAACTACCTCCATCACCATCATCACATTAAGCTTCACCACCACGATCCACCACAACCATCCTCCACAGCCGTCATAACTACCTCCATCACCATCATCACTACCTCCATCACCATCACCACATTAAGCTTCACCAACACGATCCACCACAACCATACTCCACTATCACCACACCTGCCACCCCATCCCAGGCAGTCTACCTCACCCCTAGGTATTAACAACTTCACTACCCTCCTCTCCTTCCCTCACCACACCACTATCACCACCATCACTGTATTTACCTGCACCATCATAACTCACCACAACAACCTTTCATCATCACTACAAGTACCACCCCTCCCCAACCGATCTCCCTCCGATACCCCCTCCACTTCACCACCATCACCACCACCATCATCATTATATTCACCTCCACCACCCCAACTCACCACAACAACCTCCATCACCACCACAACTACCACCCCTCACAACCACTCCTTCCCTCTACTACCACCACCACAACGACCCTAACCTCCACCCAAACCCCCTCCCCACCACATCATCGTATTTACCTCCATCACCGTAACTTACAACAACAATCTTCCATCACCACCACAACTACCACGCCTCTCAACCACTCACTCCCCGACCACCACAACAACCCTCCCCCCCTCCCCCCACAGCACCGCCCCCCCCTTGTCCCCACTTCTATAAGCAGGGGATAATAGTGTGGTGTGGAGGAGTTATGTTTCTTAGCCACCGCCCTGTCATACTCCATAGCACCCCTTATGGCCAAAACCTTTCTCGAGGTCGTTCCTAACTTCACCACCTTCCTCCCTCCCGACCTACCTACCTAACTCCCTCGCTCCCTTCCTGCCTCCCTATCTACTTATCTACTTCAGTTCTCTTTCTGTCTTACCCTCCTGCCTACCTACCTACCTTACCTACCTACTTCAGTTTCTTCCTTCCCTCTCGTCATGCCTTTATACCTATGTACTGCTTACCTACTTAAAAGATCTCACCATCGCTCACTAATTCATTTCTCCCACTCCCTCCCTTCCTCTCTCTCTCTCTCTCTCTCTCTCTCTCTCTCTCTCTCTCTATATATATATATATATATATAGAACCAGTTACATCCTCGGTTATTCCCTAACTTCTCAAGCTCTTCATCCATTCTTTATCATTACATTGCTCCTTTTCTCTCCTTTCCAACCATCCCCTCCCTCCCTTCCTCCCTCCTTCCCACTCTATCATAGCCATTGTATCGTCATCAAAGCCAGTACATGATTGCATTCTCGCTTTTGCAATACCTAGCATTTTTATTTTGAAACTTTACCTGCCGGGGCAATATGCAACGAATTCACAGGCGCTCGAAAAAAAAAAAAAAATGATGCTTGGAAAAAAAAAAACTATACAAAGCCGTCAAAAAAGACATGTTAGGTATTTCTTTGAGGATGGTCCAGCGTGTTGTTGTTTTTTTAGTCTGTTTTTGTTGTTATCGGTTCTTCTTGGGTTATTTATATGATGGCCAAGAAAGAGAGAGAGAGAGAGAGAGAGAGAGAGATTGGGGGAAGAAAGGGAGGGAAAGAAGGTAGGAGGACGAGAGGGAGGAATGGAGGAAGAAAAGAAGGGAGGAAAAGAAGGTAAGGGGTGAGAGTGTGGGAAAGACGAAGGGAGAAATGGAGGAAGAAAGGCAGAAGGAAAATGAGGTAGGAAAGAAGAATGGAAGAAAAGGACTGAGGGAGGACGGAAAGGTGGAGGACAGACTGGGAAGAGAGAGAGAGAGAGAGAGAGAGAGAGAGAGAGAGAGAGAGAGAGAGAGAGAGAGACTGATGAAAAAGTAAGGAAAGCTGAAAAATAAACGAGAGAGGGGAACTGAAGGAAGAGGAAAGTAAAAAAAAAAAAAAAATAAAATAAATGAGAAAGAGAAGCAAGGAGTTGAAACAAAATCAGGATACAACAAAGTAAATGAATAAGGAAAATAAAGAAACGGAAAAATGAGTAAATGTACGTGAGAGAAGAGTGACTCAGTAAGATTATGAACATAAAAATCATGAACGATATTTACAAGTGTTCCCAGACAATTCTTAAGACAACTATTATTAAAGGTGAATTTGTTTTTCGAATTCTGTCACTATAATTCTGTCTCTAATTTGTGTGTGAAGCGTTTTAAAGGCGTACGGGTGAAGACACGGATATCTATCTAACTATCTGTCTATCTAACCCCTCCAGTTCGAAAAAGCCTCAAAAAATCGTCTGCTGGTAGCATAGAAAAAAATACAGTGTAGAGAGAAACAAACATCTTCCCTGTCTCGTCCGAAGAATATTTACAACTGGCGAACTACAATGAATCACCCTTATGTCTACTAGGACGTGTTTCATATGGCTCGATTTTTCCCTTATGTATTCGTTCAATATTGGGAAGATTTCTCTCTCTCTCTCTCCTTATGTCATCGGACTGAAGGAGTTAAACATTCCTTAAATTTACGATGTGTTATCTATGTGGCCCGAGAGGAATAAGTGAGTAAGTGAGTGAGTGAGTGAGTGAGTGAGTGAGTGAGTGAGAGAGAGAGAGGGAGCGAGAACTTTAAGGGGGTAGTATATTTTTAGCACCAAGTCGATGAAAAGACCACTTCTAAGCTGAGTATAATCGTCTGCTGGGTGCTAAAGTGAGCGAGCGAGTGAGAGAGTGAGTGAGTGGAAGGGTGAGTGGGTGAGTGAAAGAGTGAATGAGTAAGCGACAGTGGGTGAATGAATAAGTGAGCGAGGGAGTGAATGGGTGAGAGAGTCAGCGAGTAAGAGAGAGAGTGAGTCAGCGAGTGGGTGGATATTCGCAGAAGTGAGAGAGGCAAAAGGATGAGAAATTAGCCTAAGAACCCTCAGTGAATGAAGACCTAAATACCTGAACTTAAAGTTATCCAAAAATAACTACACTTCCTATTTTCGTCGCTATCAGAGGGCTTTGCGAAGACGGCCTTGTGGATATAAACCCCCTGAAGCCGGCGACGTCTTCCTTCTCTCCCTGCCTCCGGACGATTTCACTCAGCTCAAGACGATTTTCGACCTGGAAGGGGTTGAATGTTGTTTTTCATCAACGTCTTTTCTAACATACGTCCTTCCATGAACTGGATAAAGTCGTTTGGAGGGAAAAATCTGGAGAAAAATCGTCTGAAGGTTGAAATAAATCGTCTGAACGTTAAGGAAAATCGTATGAAGGTTTAAATAAATCGTCCGGAGGTTCAGGAAAACCGTCTGTGGGTAAGAAAAACTCGTCTGGAGGTAAAGAAAACTCGTCTGGGTGTAAAGAAAAAATCGTCAGGAGGTAAAGGAAAATAGCCTGGAGGAAAAAAATCGTCTGGAGGTAAAGAAAAAACTCGTCTGGAGATTAAAAATATAGTCTGGAGGGAAAAAATCGTCCAGGTAAACAAAAAATCGTCCGGAGGCAAAGAACAAAATCGTCTGGACGTAAAGAAATAACTCGTCTGGAGGTTTAAAAAATCGTCTGGAGGTAGCAAGACTAACGAATAATACGCCATCGGATGGAAGGGGTTAATTTTATGACGAAAAAAATCGTCCGTCGCAACCTGGAATTATACAGGTATACTTTTTTTTTTAATTCTTAGGCAAAAGGTTCACCAAGAAAGTATAAGATATTCAGTCCGGCAACATTATTTCCCTTCTCGCCACCATCAGACGGTTTTGCTCAGCTAGGAATGAAGGTTTGGTTATGAAGGGGTTAGTGGAAGCTACACCCAACCCCTCCAGTTCGCAAAATTTCTAAGCTGAATAAAATCGTCTGGAGATGGCAAGAATAAACAGTTAATGGCGAGAGAGAGAGAGAGAGAGAGAGAGAGGGAACAGAAGGAGTAAAGAAGACATGGAAAGAAGAAAGACAGGAAGAAGAAGGAAGGGAGAGAGGAGGAAACGAGAAAGCGGAAGGAGAGAAAGGAAGATACGAAGGGGAAGGTGTGAAAAGAAGGAAAAGGAGGAGAAAGTGACAGAAAATAAATAATTATATATCAAATGTACACTAATTGAAAAAAGGATATACGAGAAAGACAAAACGAATAAAATATATATATGCCCGGTAAGACTTCAAAGAGCTGCGGCGAGAGGAGGAGGAGGTGGAGGAGGAGGAAAGTGGAAGGAGGAAGCCACGTGATGAAATGCAAATGAGGTGCAACACTGACAGACGGAGGGAGAAGAGGAGGGGAGGAGGAAGGAGAGAAACCGGGAAGAGAGACGGAAGAAAGGAGAAGCAGAAGAATAAGAGACGGAGAGAGGGGGGGGGGAAGGAGGGAGAGAAGGAGGTAGGGAGGAAGGGAGAAGGAAGTGAATGAGGGTGAAAGTAAAGTTGGAAAGGAAAGAATGGAGGGAAGGAAGAAAGGAGGGGACAAAGAATGGAGGAAACTCTACATATAACTCAGGTAAACTTAACATATACCTTGGCAAACTTTACATATATATAGGCAAACATTATACGGTAGATATAGCCAAAATTATACAGCGAATATTTTTATCATAGCATTTTCAAGTGGGGTCGGTGGAGGAGTAGTGCCCCTCCCTGTAAAACAATTAACTCTAAGCCTTGGCCACCCAGTTTGGGATACATGGCGTCTGGCAATGAATGAATGAATGAAATTTTCAAGCAAACAGTTTTATCTCAATTAGTTTCTGAGATATTTCAATTTCAAATATGCATTCTGAAATAAATATGAGTAAATCACCTTCAAAAAAAGGTTAAGGTCATTCATATTTGGCACAAGGACTTGGGTTACCCTAGGGTACCTACACGTGTAATATCGATCAAAATAATAATAATAAATAAATAAAGTGAAAAGAAAAATAATGCTGGCGAAAACAAGAAGCTTAATTAAGAGAAATAACATGAGATAAAGCTGAGGACAACAAGAATTACTGGAAAGGGGGACGAGTAGGAAAGACAGACAGGGGGAAATGAGGGAAAAAAGAGATATGATTAATAAGGAAAGAAGACGAAAGCAAGAATGGAGGAGAATGCAATATGACATTAAATGAGGAGAAAAGTGACGGGAAGCAGAGGTGAAGACAGGGAAAGATGGAGGAAAAGGAAAATAGAGGCAGAAGTGTACATTAAGGAAAATGTGTGTGTGTGTGTGTGTGTGTGTGTGTGTGTGTGTGTGAGAGAGAGAGAGAGAGAGAGAGAGAGAGAGAGAGAGAGAGAGAGAGAGAGAGAGAGGAAAGCAACGGCAATCAAATCAGTACCGACATTTAAGCACCTGAAATGTTGAAAAAAAAAGGCACATTTATGTTCAAGAGTAGTTGATCAGCCTAACTCCTTGGTGGCAATAATAATAATAATAATAATAATAATAATAATAATTAAACCTCCTCTACTCACATCTTGGGGATTCGAACAGCTACCGAAGTTTTTGCACATGTGACGTTGGAAAAACTACTCATATTAATATTCATACACATCAAGAGTAATCACTTCAGCTCAGTTCACGACAAGAGAGCCCCACGAAGCCCTTTGAAATCTTACAGTATAATATTTCACCAACCCTTGCAATGTCAGGCTGTGTATTGACTCGTTATTCATTGAGAGTGTAAACAGTTTCATAGGTGTTTTGATCAGTCGAGTAAATTTTGAGATGGAGGGATGGAGTGGAGAGGTATATGAGAGAGGGTGACGTGGAGGCGATTTGTTTGTGGTCACCCCGTATAAGGGATTGAAGCGTCTGGCAATAGATAGATAGATAGTTACTTTAATACGACGACGCACTATGATAATATTCCTGTCTTTACTAGACGATTTTATTCAGCTTTGGGGAAACCTTTTGAGTAGGACGAATTAAATACAGCCCTCATTAACCGTTTGACTACTCGGGTTCTCTAAATAAGTTGCACAAAATCGCCCGGTAATCATAAGTACGTCATCGGATTGGAGGAGTTAACCACTGGACTAATATGGGTCTTTTATATGTTTTTCTTGCTGTCTTTAGGGAAACTTTTCGATATGGACGGGAAGGATAAAGCTTTCACTCACCCCCACATATAAAAAATCGTCCCTAAGTTGAAGAAAATCGTCCAGAGTACACAGAACATAAAAAAAAAAAAAAAAAGGAGCTGTTCTCAGATTGCAGGGGGTTAATGAATATCGCTGCTAATTCCCTTCACTATGAGAGGGTATTAAACTTGCAGTGCATAACCG
The DNA here is from genome assembly GCF_032717465.1 of Coenobita brevimanus. Lineage (NCBI taxonomy): Eukaryota > Metazoa > Arthropoda > Malacostraca > Decapoda > Coenobitidae > Coenobita > Coenobita brevimanus. The sequence goes on along the minus strand of NC_137060.1, from coordinate 16,793,581 downwards.
TAAAGCGTCAGCATAAATGTAAATGTCTATCTGTTTATCTTTCTATTGACAGACGCCTTAATCTCCTACGAGGTGGCCACCAACAAAACGCCTCCACGTCTCGCTGTCCTCTGCCATTCCGCTGCCCTCCTTCAAACTCACACCCAAACTCACACCCCCTCTCACATAATTACATCTCTCCACACCATCCGTCCATCTCATCACTGGTCTCCCCATTCTCCTTTCCTCTTAGGTGTCTTAGTTACCTGTATAATTTCTACATAATCAAACACATTTTTTTTTTACAGAAAATGAACAGAGCAAGGAAAAAAAAAATCCATACACCAGATTACAGGTGTCCTCCACTTTACTCCGATGACTGTTTCACTTTTTCCCTGCTATCTCTTCCCAGGTTTTAAAATGAATTTCGGAGAGACTTTTCGAAATGCAGTCAGATACATCCTTCGGCAAAAGTGATCTCCCATAACTTCAAAATCGTCAAAAAGTACCAAAAACAAACCTAGAGGGGCACTCGGTGGAGCACTTCTCTCCGACATGAGCAACGTAATTTCCAGACCACCCTTCTCAATGGGTTAGGTTTCTCATAACTGATTAGGGTTTCGCAGAAAAACGTTTTCCAAGTCCAGTATCTGTAATACGGTCCGGATCGGTCCCAAAAGTCAATCGACTCTTTCCTGGGACATGGGCTATCTGCCCACCAAATTTGCTCCAAGTCTCAGTTTTAATTTTTGAGTAATCCTGTTAGAAGACAAACAAATAATCAAACACGGATGAAAACATACTCTCCTTGTCGGAGAGAACTAGCAAGCACACGGAGAGCGCAAGCCTCCGCTAAAGCCTTTGTCATTAAAAAGGATCCGGATCCGGATCTGTGGATACAGGATCCGGATCCTCCCCAAAATTCAATAATTCCTTCTTGGTCCATGGCCAACCTTTCCACAAAACTTCATTGAAATTCAATTGGCACTTTTGGAGATATTATGCGTGATACATAGGATCCGGGTCCGCCCCCAAATATTAAGCATTTCCTCCTTGGCCCATGGCCCACCCTTCCACAAAATTTCATCAAAATCTGTTCATTGCGTTTTGAGTCTTCTTGCTACAAGACAGACAAACAAACATGCCAAAGAGGGCAAAAATATAACCTCGTTGGAGGAGGTAATAAATGGTGTTATCGTACGGAAAAGAGTAATGAAGAGTGCTTTTAACCCCTTCTTCTTCCACTACTGCTACTACAGTATGACTACTACTACTACTACTACTACTACTACTTCTCTCTCTCTCTCTCTCTCCTAGGCCGCACAAAACCGTCAGGTGGTAACATGAACTAAGCAGAGAGACATCATCATACAACACCTTCAAGATATTTCTCCAACCTCATTACGCCAGGTGAGATCAGTCAATTAGGGAAAACAGGTACAAAACGGAAAAAGAAAATACAGGTAGGTCTCTCTCTCTCTCTCTCTCTCTCTCTCTCTCTCTCTCTCACGCGAAAGCTCGCAAAAATCATGGAACAAAAGAGCAAAAATTCAGGTACTAATCCCAATCCCTTTTCCTCCTGGGAGTCGAGTCAAGTCTTGTAAAGTTTCAAACAACAACAACAACAACAACAGCGAAGGAAAATTAAGAAACACGCAACTTTCTCGCGCGCGTAACTTCTCCTAATGACTGACAGGACGAGCGGCGGTGCGTGTGTGTGTGTGTGTGTGTGTGTGTGTGTGTGTGTGTGTGTGTGTGTGTGTGTGTGTGTGTGTGTGTGTGTGTGTGAGAGAGATAGGAAGTCGACTGTTGCGTGTCGTATTCTCGGGGAAGATTGTGGCTTGGAAAAAACTGAATGCCTGAGTGACCCTCGCGCAGTCGATACGTATTACGTCACCTCTCTCTCTCTCTCTCTAAATCATACTTTGATCTCCCCAAGGCAATAAAAGCGAATATACTCTACGGTGTTTTCTACCCAACTTTTGTCGATGTGATTTTTTTTTTTTTTTTTTTCTTTTGTTTCTTCTTAGATTTTTAACCATCGTAGTTACTATTATTTTCAAAGGGAAGAAGAAAGTATCATTGCTATATCTTATCAATGATATTTTTTCCATTTTGTGTCAATGTATCTTGCTTTCGTTACTGTTTTCATTCCCTCCCGTCATCTCCTTGTCCTTCCCTTCCCTTCTTGCTCCCCATTCCCTCCCTGTTCCTCTCCTCCACTGCCTTTCATCACCTTCCCTCCCTCCCTCCCTCCCCATCTTCCCTCCTTCACCTCTCCTCTCTCTTCCCTCCTCCGCTCCTCTCCTCCCCTCCCTTCTTATCCCATTCCTGTCTCCTTCTTTCCTCATTCCTTGCCCCCTCCTACAGTTTCTTCCCTCCTTCCTCTTCCCTACTCCCTCCCCTCTTCCCCTTCTTCATAATCATCATCTATCACCCACAGGAAATCTTAAGACACTGGTTACCCTATGCTTTCCTCCACAGCCAATAGGTAAAGGAGAAGGAAGGGAGAGACGATGGGAAAAAGGGAGGAGGGAGGATGAAGAAAGGGAGACGTGAAGGAAAGGAGAGGGGGAGGGGAGAGGAGGGAGAAAGAGGAAAGCAAGATGAAAGGAGAGAGAGGGAGGGGAGAGGGAAAGGGAATGGTTGCTAGGAAAGGAAGAGAAGATAGAGGAAGGGGAAGAGAGAAAGGAAGCGGGATAGATGGGAGATAGTTGGAGGGGCGAGAGGAAGAAGAAAAAGGGGGGGGGTACCGTAGGAAAAGGAGAGAAGGCAAGAGAAGGTACAAACGATAGAGAGAGAGAGAGAGAGAGAGAGAGAGAGAGAGAGAGAGAAACTAGACTAACATGTAACTAATTTACAGGAGAGAGTAAATATTTAGCACACTTTTTTTAACTCTTACAAATTTTAGAATCAAAGGGGGAACTGCAATGAATATCACATTTTACTGCATTCCCCAAGGCAAGAAAAAAATTGGGGAAGAAAAAAGCCCCCCCCAAAAAAAAGAAAAAAAAATAGGGGAGGAAAAATGGTGTCTGAGAGAGAGAGAGAGAGAGAGAGAGAGAGAGTAACAGTATCTCAGGTGATGATAACTTATTCCCACCTATACCTGTAATTTAGCCCAAGTCGTGAAATTTACCTTTTCACGTGGCGCTCCCAACGAGAGGGGCGAAGGAGGAAAATGAAATCTCTCTCTCTCTCTCTCTCTATTTAGCTATCTATCTTGCAAGTTATGTAGCTATGTCTGTCTTGATCGTGTTCATCTATCTATCCATCTGTCTGTCTTTTTATCTATCAATCTATCTCTTGGCTTATTGCTTTCCATATGTCTTTTATTTCTGAGCATTTTCTCTCACCCTTACTCCTCTCTCTCTCTCTCACCACACCACGCGGCAAGGCAGAGCAGGGCGGAGGAGGAAGTGGGAGGGTAGAGGATGTAAATATGATAAACGGTTATAAGGCAAAGGTGCAAGCAGGATGGAAAGGTGTAATTGTCGGGATATTGGGTAACGTCTTTGTTTTACCTTATATGAGAGAGAGGGGGAGAGGGAGGAAGAGAGAGTGGGGGGAGAGAGGGGGGGGAGAGGGAGGAAGAGAGAGTGGGGGGAGAGAGGGGGTGGAGAGGGAGAGAGGGGGTGGAGAGGGAGAGAGGGGGGAAGATGATGGGTTGAGGAGGGGGTATTGAGATATGGGTGGTTGGACGATAGGAAGAGGGTGTGGGTTGTTGTTGTTGGTGGTGGTGGTGGTAGTGGAGGTGGTGGTGGTGGTGGTGTTGGTGGTTGTGGTTACTGTAGATGTTTTGGTTGTTAGTGGTCTTGTTGTTGCTGAAGATGTTTTTCCTGATACTGCTTTGTGCTTATTGTTGTTGTTCGTTTTGCTGTATTTGTGTCTGCTTTTGTTAGTGTCAGCATTATTGTATACTGCTGCTGCCTCCACAAGGAATTCATGCTTTTGTCTCGGTTTGTATGTCGGTCTGTCTGCCTGTCTGTTAGCAACCTTATAGAAAATCTAGTTGATGTAATTGAAACAAATTTCGAAAAATGATTCACGAGCATCAGAGGAACATGCGTGTTAATTTCGGGCCAAGTAAGTTGAAAGTCAAGGTCAAACGGGAGGAAAGGTGTTGCTTTGGAGGAGGTATGCGCTCTGTGAGTGCTATTGTTTTTGTTGTGGTTGTGTCCCCACCTTAAACTAGACATGAAGCCGACTGACCACAAAATATCCGTCTATCTTCAATCTTTTTATTCATTTTATGCTGAAGGTTTGCTTATGTTGTGAGAGTATGATTAATGGAAGGAGAACGAAAGTGTGGTATGAGGAGGTGCATCACAGTGAAGGCTGAGTGGGTAGTTCTTGAGCTGTAATTGGTGTTGTGCTCAGGTGGAGGTGGATGGTGGCCGCTGCGTCTGGCTAGGTAAATACTTGTTTCTCTGTGAAGGTTGGTTTCTATGGGACGCATAAGTAGTGAAGGTTCATGGATGTTGTTTGAAAGAAGGACCTGACTGGCTAACTGGAAGGTGGGTGAAGGAAACAAGCAGAGACAGTAGCAGAAGAGACGATATGAAAACACGAGAGAAGGAAAGCGAGGAACAAAGATGAAGAAACGAGGACAGAAGAAAAGAAGAGAATAGATGACAAGTGATGTGAATGAGCTGAGTGAGCGTGTGTTAAAAGTATGAACGATAAGTAATACAAAATATATACAGATCAAACTGGGGTAACGCAATAATATAAGAGACATTAATAAAACAATGAAGGAACCAGAGTAAAGGATAACAGTACGTCCCAAAACTGAGTAGGGAAGATTACATTAGGATGATAACGATGCTGAGGGAAAGTAAGGATAGGAATGTGAAAAGAAAAAGGAATAGAAAGGGGAATAAGAGTCTGGATAGGGGGAAGGAGAGGCGTAGGTGGGAGTGATGGGAAGAAGTGAAGAATACCAAGGATTAAGCATCTCTCTCTCTCTCTCTCTCTCTCTCTCCCCTAGCTCCAGGCGGTGTTGACGTGTTGCTATCTTCCATGCTGAACACTCCACACAAATATGTACGACATTAAAACACACACACACACATACACACACACACACACACACACACACACACACACACACACACACACACACACACACACACAAACCCTGTACATCATATCCATCTGTTTATACACAAAGCATATGGTGGAGGGAAAAACAGACTGACATATTTTTCAGTATACCATTCAAAGTGAAAAGTATACCGCAGTGATGTGAAGACCTGAATAATTTTAGTGAATAATTAAAAAAAAAAATGCGTACGATACATTACAGACTTAAGAAAAACCCAAATTATTATCTTAACACTTTGATTAACTCTTTAATTTTAGTAAGTCTCTCCAAGGAATGAATCGGTTGTTTTTGCCCTTCCTCACTCTCACTCTCTCTCTCTCTCTCTCTCTCTCTCTCTCTCTCTCTCTCAAAAATCCTCTGACAGTTTAAAGGCTTTCTCTCTTGAACAAACTCTCATACGTGTCAGAATGCGCAAATAATTTCTTAATGGAGACAGCTTCAGACCCTTTCAGTACAAATGGTCTCATGATGCAAATGAAAGTATCTTGCAATAAGTACACTCCGTTCATATTAACTAGGCGTAAAAGTGTCATCTCTCCATCCCAAGTATTGAGATGTAACAAGACTTCAACACAAGAAAATGGTGCTAGTCACGAAGAAGTGTTATGGAAAGGATACTGAGCCGTAGTGTTGTCTTTCTGTGCCACTGGACTATCGGAAATAAGATGTAAAAAAAAAAAAAAAAAAAAAAGGAAAATCTCCATCCAATTAAAATGAATGAACTTTAGAATGATAAAAAAAGGTACTCATACAGAAAGAGTTCGCTGACTTTATGGACACTGTGGATGTGTATGTACAAAAGAGCAATGGAAAATGATAGAATGTTAATAAATCACAACAGTATCAATTAACAACAGCAATAATAATAAAAACAGCGTTATTTACACTAATAATAATAATAATAATAATAATAATAATAATAATAATGACTATGACGATGATGACGACTATGACGAAGATGAAAACGACTATGAAAATAATAATAATAATAATAATAATAATAATAATAACAACAACAACCATAACAGCAACAACTAATACTAATCACACCCACACCCACTCACTCCGCATCCTGCCGCTCCATCTCGTCAACTCAGCAACACGGGAGTCTACGCGTTCAATTACGTTTAAGTGGCCGGTTCGTAGCGCTCCGGCCGATGTTACCGGAAGGTGTAAAGCACGGATGGTAAAAAGGGACGCCAGGTATCGGTGTGTTATGTTAGCTTAATTACGCACACAGGTAAACGGCAGCGAAATGTGATGACGTGAAATGCACCTGAACACACACACACACTCACAAACATGGGCCTATGTCTGGCTGGCTTTTGTCTGTCTCCGTCATTCCTCTATCTGCCTTTCCTGGGCGCCTTTCTTATTCTCTCTCTCTCTCTAATCGGCGTTACGAGACCCGACATGACGTAACAATGAACAGGCACAATAGACCGGAAGACGTAAAACAGCGAAACGCAACGCTTTACGACCCAACCGCGAAACCGACACCAGCGGGATCTTGCGAGCTGAATAAAATCGTCTGGAGGTAGCAGGAATGAAACTAATAACGAGGCAGAGTAAAACCGCTCACGACAAGCTCCTAAGCTGAATAAATTCGTCTGGATGTAGGTGCAACAGAAAGGTGGAATGAAACGACGCTCCCTATTCGCTCATATAACTACAAATGGGGTGTCTCTATAGCTTAATAAAATCGTCTGGAGGTAGCAAGGGGTGAAATAAAAAGGCAATCGGTCAACAACGCTCACGATTTCGCTGACGACACACAAGCACTACGGGTGAAGAAAATCGTCTGAAGGCAGCAGGACAGTGGCATACAGGGCGACCCAAAATGTATAATTCTCGATTCCACTCCGTCGGGCGACTTCTTGTGTTTTGCGGAGACGGCTCATTTAGCGTTATCGGTGTCTATCCTGCATTATTTACTCATTTCCCACTCCCACTGCCGGAACCCTACCACGCCCACACCAGCTGACCAAGCCGTCCTAGGAACACGTGAGTTTCTAGTACAGAGCTATATACGACCCACCCTGCATAATGGCACACTGCAACAAGACTCCTGACTCCCTGAAAAAACTAAATCAAAATCCTCAGGGAAAATAGCGAATCCACGCCTAGAATTTAACCCTGGCCACCTTGGATCCACCTGACTCAAAACTGAATAATTTCTTCCCATATTCAAAGCGTAATGTATCTGTAAACCCTTTAAATACAATAGGTCTTCCGTAAAGTGAACAAAATCGTCAGGAGGAAGAAGATATGTGGGCGACACCTTGGTAATTTTGCCTAAGGACATCAATACTTTAAATATACTCAGAATGTTAACGTGAATGACGACCTAAAGTTCACAGCAAAAGAAAGGGAGAAGGAAAAACCAGTTCCTAGATAATATAACATGGAGAACAGACGAGGAAGCTAAATATTCCGTGCACCGTAAACTGACCAACAACGCTGACTTTATCCACGTCTTTCTGCACACAACGAAAGGACCAAGTCTGGAGTGGTTATAGGATTTTTCTCAAGAGCATACATAATTTGCAGTAATGAGTCTACAGAGGATGAGATTAGATACATTACAGAAGCCTTTAAGATATTGCGTTATCCTCTAGGCATGTTGTTAAAACTAAAAAGGAAGGCAACTGATATTCCTGAAGAGAAAAGGGATAATGTCAATGTTCAATCAAATGATGGCAATACAAGATATGTCACTGTCCACAACTCGGTCAAAGCCTCGGTTATCAACAAGTACATAGAGAAAGCAGGTGTTAGGATCGCGGCATCCTCTGGACGTGACATAGGAGAAATAATCAAAACAAAAGAGAAAGGAAGTAAAAATGAGAACAGTGTAGCATACAGCATACAGTGCAGTGAATGCTTAAAAACGTACATAGGGAAAACAGGACGAGGAATGGATACAAGGATACCAGAACACAAAGCTGATGTACGGTGTCACAGAGTAACTAATTCCCTTGCGTTACACATGGATCAGCACAGTCATTTGTCCTAGTGAGAAGAAGCTACAGTCACTGAGAAAGATCTGAATATACAAATGAGGAAAATGTTGGAAGCAGCTCACACTGGTGTAAAAATATGTAACTAACCACAAGGGAGAATTTTTCAGCCTATGTTTGCATACAGAAAGGATAGCACGAATGTCGCAATCAGGGGTGGGGTAGGACAAACGAATTTTTCTAGAGGTAGCCAATTACGCTGCGACTCGAGAAGGAGTGAGGGAATTTCCAGGAGTATACGAGTAACTGTCTCTGCTCTATCACTTCCTGTTCAGACTCTCTTTATGGGTTCTGTGTAGCCCGCAACGGTAAAGAAAATAAAGAATTCAAGCTCTCTAACCTGTCTCTCTCTCCCACCTAACATTTCCAATATCACCTCTTCTAACTTTCCTGTGGTGGCTAATATTTCAAAGACATGAGAGAGCTGGTATGTTTCTCTGGTCGTAGATAATTCTTATATGAAGCGTTAAAAAGGAAAGTGACAGAGGTGCCCTAAGTGTGAAGAAGACGCAGTGAAATAATAGAACTTTCATCCCTGCTGTAAATATATATGGATGGTATTCTCTCTAAGACCACTTCCTATGCGATTTATTTGGCTTATTATACCTTACTGTCCTCTTCAGCGTTACATATAATTCCTTTTAATATCGCCATAATCTGCATAAATAACATACATAAGAATATTAATCAGCCATTATCCGAAAATAAATCGCTAAGGATGAGATGCTAGGGCGCTTCCTTAACCGACGAGAATACAGCCTAAGTTGTTCCGTATCGATAATGGAGCCAAATTTCTTGAGCTTCTTCCGCGTGATAAGGAAAAACATTAACTATCCCACAGTGTTGCAGACCCATTAACACACACACACACACACACACACACACACACACACACACACACACACAAACACACACACACTCTAAACCTTGGTCGCACAATGAGTCCTGTACGATACACGTTTTTTTTAATATTACGAATCCACGATGAAATTATTTGTACCCAGAGCAGAAAATAAAAATAAATAACTAAATAGCTACGAGTAAATAAACTAAATGAAGTCCTAACAGTTCCCAAAGATGCATGTTTCAGTGTCACCTGGCGATAATGAAGCGAATCTTTTTTATCATTACCGTAAATTAATAAGATAAAATCGCTACGACCCCTTATAATATAAGTTTCAATATAAGTAAATAAATAACTTGAGATAAAGAAGTTAATAAATAAATAAGTAGGAGTAATAATTAAGAAACAAATTTTTCTGATCTTGCCCATCACACACACACACACACACACACACACACACAATCTACGTACTGTACACCTAACACGAGTAAAATCAGACCAAATAAAATCCACACACTTTTTATTTTTTTTCTCTATTTCTGAGAGGTAATTGTATTTAATGTTATTTACTGGCGTCCACTTGAAATGCATTACGTGTAGTTTTAGTTAATTGGATTCTAGTTCCCGCTGATTAGAATGAAGTGCAATGGCTTTAGATCCCCTTGTGAACGAGGGAGTTTTTCGTCTATAGTTTTACTTACTCCTTTTTTCTCCCTTTTCATTTTTACTGTTCTCTTTTTACTTTTTTACTATTTTTTTCGTTTCTTTTTCCTTTTGTTTTTTTTTTCCTTTTTTTGTTTACTTTTTCTACTCTTACGGTACTCTTATTCATTTTGTTTTTACCTTTTTTCTTTCTTTCTTTTTTCTTGTTTTTTCCTTCCTCTGGTGATATAAATATCTTAGAAGAGAATTTTTAAACGAAAACTTTCAAAGGACCGTAGGAGAGGGCGTCCACCATTCACTCACTCGATGTAGTGCTACTTTTAGGATAGGAACTGGTTTCTTGTAGCCCAGGAAACCATTTACTAAAGTGACTGACAACCATATAATAATAAAAAAGGACGCCTGGTGAACTAGAAGTATAAGGTGCTCCAAGAGTACGTATTTTATAAGGGTTTAAATCTAAGATATGGTTGGATTTCATGGCTCACGTAATGCCAATCAGGGAAGAGCGACCGGTCACCCTTGCCTTAAATGTCGGGGTTTCTATACTTCTTTTACTCTAATTTCGCCTAAAATTGCCGTCTCTCCATCCTGAGCACTGAGTTCTAGCAATAGATTAACACTAAACTATGATGTTAGTCACGAAGCAGTGCTATTAAAAGAATGTAGGAACGTAGCACCGTCTTGTTCTGCCACTTGAGCTACGAGAAATAAATTGCAAGAGGACGAAAATCTAGGCCACGTTGAGGTAAACAGAGTATAGTGGAGAGGTAAACGACTATGATACAAAGGATAAAAATATTCTCAGATAATCCATTTGTTGGCACGAGAGGTATCCCAAAAAGGTACCAAAATCGTCCTGCAGTGGCCAAACCCTCATCATCATCATCATCATCATCATCATCATCATCATCGTCATCATCATCGTCATCATCATCACAAAAAGCCCTCAAAAAAATTACTAAATATGATCACCCCAGCCCTCACACCCACATCATCGTCATCATCATCATCACCAGCACGCCCATTGACGCATCACTTCCTACACGTCCCTCCATCATGTAAGTCGTCTTCCAATTACAGGTGACAGGATGGGGCAATGAGAGACAGGTGGAGAATAGTAAAGGTAAGAAGGCAATGAGGTGTGGAAGTGAGTGTAATTGAGACCGTTGGAGGAAGGACAGAGTGAACAGGTGGTGGTGAGAGAGAGAGAGAGAGAGAGAGAGAGAGAGAGAGAGAGAGAGAGAGAGAGAGAGAGAGAGAGAGAGAGAGAGCTAGGTAAAGGGAGAGAGGAGGGAAAACACACCTATCCATCACACTCACGTCTCTGGCCTTCCAATCACCTCCAATCACAGGTGAAGGGAAAATTGAAGGGGCTTTATCTCTTTATTTCTCTCTCATGATCTCTTTATTGGTCTTTTAGGTATCTTTTTCTTTATCACAGCATTTATCTTTTTTTATACATTTCTTTATTTCTCCTGATGTATCTTTTTTATTTATTTATTTATTTATCAGTTTTTGTACGTTTGCCTCAGTTACTTTATTTTTTTATTTTTTTCATTAGTGTTCGTTTTATTTTCTCTATACTTGGTTGTGAAGAAATAGATGAAAGTTTGCTCACCCCTTCAGTACGAATAGCCTAAAAAGAAAGGCAAATCTATCTCTCTATCTATCTGTATCTATCTATCTTTATTCATCCATATATATTTATACACCCATTCATCCCTTCATCTATCTATCTATCTACCTATTTATCTACCTACCTATCTATCTATCCATCCACGTATCTATATATATCACACTTTGAGATCTAACTCCAGTATCAAAAATTCAACACAAATTCGACATCAATTATAAAACTTAATTCCAAATACAGGATGCCAATGGGACCAGAAGCAATGGCATGAAATTCAAAGTTAGAAAATGCAGCACAAATATTGGCCAAAATTATTTCAATATTCGCACACAGGAACAGCGAAAACAATTGCCAGAAATAGTAGTTGGCGCTAAAATTATCCATAGACTGAAAATTTTTGCCTCAGTGAAAACTTTTGCATACTGAAAATTTATGCCTACTCAGTGAAAATTTGTGCCTACTCAGTGAAAATCTGTGCCTACTTGAAAATTTTTTGCCTACTCAGTGAAAATTTTTGCCTATTCAGTGAAAATCTGTGCCTATTCAATGAAAAATTTTTGCTTAGCTCACTGAAAAATTTTTGCCTACCACTGAAAATTTTTGCCTGCTCAGTGAAAATTTTGGGCTAGACGATGGATTTTTTTTCTTTTCTTTTTTCTTTTTTTGCTAGACACTTATTTCGATGCTACAGGATTCAATTAGGCGTCTTTTTTTCTTCTTTTTAATTTCGACTACGCATGCTAACGACTGAGAAGATACATCATGGTGATTAAACTGTTATGGAACTGGAACTACTGGGCTGAGATGAGTTAATGCTATATCTTGTCTACCATCTATCATCATCATCATCGTCATCGTCATTTCACTCCGACCTTCATTGCAAGTTAAATATTTGATTTAGGCAACTCACTATGCTTAAATTTTCTATGTTTGTGCTTTCCATATAACTTAAAAAAAAAATTCCAGACGATCAACCCTTCACCTCGAGGACACGCTTTCAACTGAGCTACGCCAGACGATTTTATTCAGATCAGGGAAGACGTCTCGGAAGGAAGTCTGTATCCAACCCCTCCAGTTCTCTCTCTCTCTCTCCTTCCATCCATCCTACCCTCCCTCACTCTCACCTCTTTTTTTCCTATCCTGCTTTCTCTTATTTTCACTTCCTTCCTTCCCTCACTGTCTCCCTCCCTTTCTCCGCCTGTCTCAGTCTCCCTCCCTCCCATCACTTCGCTCCCCTCCCTCCCATCACTTCCTTCCCCTCTCTCTCTCCCTCCCATCACTTCCTTCCCCTCCCTCCCTTCCTCTATCTCTTCCAGTCTTCCACGCTTCCCCTCTCCTTCCCTACGTCCCTCCCTCCCTCTCTCCACCTCTCCTAGTCTCCCTCTCTCCCATCATCTTCCCTTCCTCCCTCTCTTTCCGTCTCCCTCCTTTCCTCCCTCCCTCCCTCCTCCTCTTCCTCCTCCCCAGACTCCAGGAAGAAACCTTAGACAAAACTCCTTCCTAAATGAATCTTGTCACAATCTTGCCTTAATTTTTATGAAGCGAGGGTGAGGGGTGGCGGGGAGGGGAGGAGAAAGAGAGAGGAGGGAAGGGAAGGGGGGAGGAGAAAGAGGGGAGGAGTGGGAGGGGGAGATGAGGAATGGAGGAGGAGTTGGGGGGAGAGAGAGAGAGAGAGAGAGAGAGAGAGAGATGAGGAAAGGATGTGAAGGAGAGGACAAGAAAGGAGAGTATTAAGGGAGGAAGAAGACGTCCGGAGAAGGAGAGAGGGTGGGAGAAGAGGAGGTGTGTGAAGGAGAGAGGAAGTGTGGAAGAATGAGGGAGAGAGGAGAAGGGGGAGAGACAGGGGGGACAGAGGAAGTGAGAAGGGATGAGAGAGAGAGAGAGAGAGAGAGAGAGGGGGGGGGGGATGAGACGGGGAGAGCGCAGGAGAGAAAGAGGAAATATGGGGGGAGGGTGAGAGGAAGCGTGGAGGAAGAGGAGAGGTGAGAAGGAGAGCGAAGGGGGGGGGGAAGTGGAGAAAATGAAGAGGGATGGGGAGAGGAGGATAAAAGGCAGAAAGAAAGGTGCAGAAACAGGGTAGAGGAAGGGCGTAAAAAGAGGAGGAAAGGGAGGAGAAGAGGGGAGGAAGACAAGGAAGGAGGAGGCGGACGTAAGGGGGGAGGAGGAGGAAGACAAGGAAAGAAAGAGGGAGAGAGATAAGGCGAGAAAGAGAAAAAAGAAAGAGATAAGAAGACGCGAAGAGGACGAATGGAAGAAAAAAAGTAAGGAAATAAAGCAAAGAAAAGGCAGCTAAAGAGGGAGGGATGAGGGAGGAGGAAGAAGAAACAGAAAAGGAAGTAATGAGGAGGAGGAGGAGGAGGAGGAGGAGGAGGAAGGAAACGGAAGGGGAGAGGAGAAAGCAAAGACGATGGACTGGGGTGGAGATGTGGAAGAAGGATGAAGAAGGAAGGAGAAACGAGAGGAAGGAAAATGAGGGACAGGGAAGGAAGGGAGAATGAGGGAAGGAGACGGTGGTGAAATGAAGGAAAGGGAAAGGACGCACAGGAGGAAGGATCTGGTTGGAGAAAGAATGTGGGATGGGAAGGGAAGGGGAAGGGGAGGGGGAGGGGGAAGAGGAAGGGGAAGGGGAAGGGGAAGGGGAAGGGGAAGGGGAGGGGGAAGAGGAAGGGGAAGGGGAAGGGGGAGGGGAGGATAGGGAGAAGAACGCCAGTAAAAGAAACAAAAGAAGTGTGTAATAAAAAATCAACAGAAAATGACGACGACGACGACGACGACGATGATGATGATGATGATGATGATGATGATGAGGAGGAGGAGGAAGACGGGAAGTTAGGAAGATGAAGAAGAGAAAGATGATAAAACGTCGTGCATTTTTCCTTTCTTCCTCTTACACATCCTCCTCAATCCTCACTTCCTTCCTACCTCCCTTCCCCCTCTGCACATTCTCCCTCCACTTCTCTCTCCCTTTCCTACCATCTCATCTTCATTCATCTCCTCCCTTCTGCCTTCTCATTCCTCCTCATTCCCCACTTCCTTTTTTCCTTTTTGTTCGATTTATGTTTTCTACCATATTCTCTCTCTCTCTCTCTCTCTCTCTCTCTCACACACACACACACACACACACACACACACACATAAATAATTCCCACACATACAACCATCCCAACACACTACTACCCACCCCACTCTCATCCAACCGCACACCGCCACATCCCCCCACACATCCACGCAACTCCCACACACACGCGCCCTTGGTAAAAATTAAGGAGCGTCCTGAATGTTATAGGCTCAATAATAATTTCCATAACGCCTGGCAAACTCCGCTTATTTATGCCATTCACCGACTATAATTTTTGTGAGCAACGCCGACAAAAATTATCACCTGGATCTCATATATAATTCGTCATAATTATCACGGATTCTCATATAAAAAATATATATATATATATATATATATATATATATATATATATATATATATATATAATACTTTCAATTACTGCAGCCAAATGACGATTTAATTCCGGCTCTTTTTTACTTTATTCTTTGGACTTTTTACACGACCACTCGATGATGGATTTTTTTTTTTTTTTTTATTCTTAGTATCCTCAGAAGATTTTTCTCAGCTTAAAGACCCTTGACTCCATACATACATACATACACACACACACACACACACACACATATATATGTGTGTATATATATATATATATATATATATATATATATATATATATTGCCAGACGCCTCAGTCCCGTTTGGGGTGGACACAAACAAATCGCCTCCAAGTCGCCCTGTCCCCCGCCATTTCACTCCCCTGCTCCCAACTCACACCCCCCTCTCTCATATACCTCTCCACCCCATCCCTCCATCTCATCCTCGGCCTCCCCCTCCCTCTTTCCCCCTCCACCTCACTCACATACACTCTCTTCGTCAGTCTTTCACCCTCCATCCTCTCCACATGGCCAAACCACCTCAGTATGTTCCTCATAACGCTTCCTATCACATCCACATATATATATATATATAAACATTTTTGCTAGCTATATAATTATTTTATGGGCAATCTTTTCTGGTTTTCTTTTACAGTTGATATTTTACTTTAATTCTGCCACCAGCCAAAATCTTTCCCTTGCTTATAAGGGAGATATGTTGCAAAGGGAGTAGTGTATTCACAAACCTACCAAATTTTCCTCTAAAAAATATATATATCTAACTTTTCTTTGGGACATGTAATCAAATTTCCTCTAGATAATCAGTGGTTAATATTTTATTGCTGCTGCCACCAGACGATTTTCTTCCAGCCCACAGGAGGCCAATTAATAACCCTTTTTGGGGTGGGGAAGGTATTATATTTCACGTCCATTATGATGATTTTTATTTCATTCGTGCAACTATTAGACGATTTCTTTATTTTCTTATATTTCTTTCCTTTTTATTATTTTTTTTGTGCCTTAAAAGACACACCATCCTGGTAAAGAGGCTAATGTTCCCTCACAGCTATCACATTTCCTTCAATACATATACATTTTTTTTTTTTTTTTTTGAGGAGAGTGAAGTATTATTATATTTCCTCTCGATCATGAATGGTTTTTATTATGACTCACCTCCCCCCCTCCTCCCCCTCTCTTCCCCTCCCTCCTACCCCCCCTCCCCCCTCCCTGCTACCCCCCTTCCCCCCCCACGAGCACAATAATGTATCTGATTGGCTGGGCAGGCTGGGTGTTTGACCAATGGCGCTGCTGGGGATAGGAAGTTGAGGTTTGGAGGGAGGGAGGGAGGGAGGGAAGGGAGAGAAGGAGGGAGAAGGATGAAGGGAGGGGGAGAGAAGGAGGGAGAAGGATGATGGGAAGGGGAGAGAAGGTGTAAAAAAGAAGGAAGGGAAGGGGAGAGAAGGTGTGAAAAGAAGGAAGGGAAGGGGAGAGGGGGAGGGAGAAGGATGAAGGGAAGGGGAGAGAAGGAGGGAGAAGGATGAAGGGAAGGGGAGAGAAGGAGGAAGAAGGATGATGGGACGGGGAGAGAGGGAGGGAGAACGATGAAGGGAAGGGGAGAGAAGGAGGGAGAAGGATGAAGGAAGGGGGAGAGAAGGTGGGAGAAGGATGAAGGGATGGGGAGAGAGGGAGAAAGAAGGATGAATGGAAGAGGTGAGGAGGAGGAAGAGCCAGAAGGATGGATGAAGAAAGACAGGAGGATGGAGAGAGAGAGAGAGAGAGAGAGAGAGAGAGAGAGAGAGAGAGAGAGAGAGAGAGAGAGAATGGTATTTTGCAGGAACACAGTGTATTGTGTGGCACTAACTAGAAACACTAAGGTGTAGGTTTCAATACATGGGTTATGTGTATATTTTATGCACAGTAAATACTGGTGGTAGGTGGTTGCGACGAGCATCATCCACTCACTCGATGCAGTGCTACCTACGTCTTCCTTCATCTTTATCATTCATTTTTGTTTGCCATCCTGTCTTTCTATTTTCTCTCATGCTTCCTGTCACTTATTACTAATCTCTTCACTTCAGCAGCTTGTTCTCTGAGTGACAAGTCTAATGGTTTCCTGTAGACCTGGAAACCATTTACAGCGCTGGGTGGTAACCATATCATCAAATAACGGGCTGATGTGGAGCCTAATATGGTACCCCTGTTAAGTGCGTGGAGAGACGCAAATGCGTCGTTGATCTGGGAGCCAAAATCACACTCTTCCCCGCACCTCGCTGTGGCGAGGAGCTGTCTGCCGCATAAAGAACATCAGCTCACTGCGTGAGATGACCTTCAAGGGCAGTTGCTTGCCTGCGGTTGATGGGTCTGCTCGGCCATATAGACTGGGGTTGCTCAATAACTGTAAATATTTTTATGCACACTCTCTCTCTCTCTCTCTCTCTATCGCACGCGCACACACACACACACACACACACACACACACACACACACACACACACACACGTTCGTCCGTAAAAATAAAAAATAAAAACCAGAAAACAGTATTAATGAGGGTGAAATTTCAGTCTGGCTCCAGCCCGAGGCCAGTCCTTTGAATCCATAGGTGGCCGTGGAATCAGCAGGTAATTTGCCTTCCACCGCGGAGGGGAGGGGGGAGGGGGAGGGGGGTGAGAGGGGAGATAGGAGGGGGAAGAGAGTGAAGGGTTAGGGGAGGTTGGAAGGGAAAGGGGAGAGGGTTATGAGCTTGGAGAGCACGAGGAAGGGGGGAAAATGGGGATGGGGAGGAAGGGGGAGATAGAGTGGAGGTGGGAAGTGAGAAGATATGGAGCAGGTGGGGGAAGAAGGGGAGGAGAAAGATTTGGAGGAGAGAGGAGGTTTAATGGGATACTGGATGAAATGATGAAAGATGGAGAGAAAGAAAGGTGAGAGGTGGGAAAGGTAAGAAGGGAAAGAGAAAAATGGAGAAGGGTGAGGAGAGGAGGGGCAGGGGAAAGGATGGGGAAGAGTAGGAAGGAACGATGGGGAGGGAGAAGAAAGAGTGAGGAAGGAGGGGGGGGAGAAGGAGGGGTTAGGAGGGAGGGGAGAGAAGGAGGGGTGAGGAGGGGGAAGAGGGAAATCCTTTGAATCCATAGGTGGTGGTAAAATCAGAAGCTAATTTTCTTTCTCCTCCCTTGGCAGAGGAGTGGAAGGAGCGGGGAGGGAGGAGGGGGGAGGGGGAGGAACGGGGAGGGAGGAGAATAGTAGAGGCAGGGGGATAGTTGGGGGGAGGTGGAGTGTATAGGACTGGCGAAGAGGGAGAGGAACTGGTTGGGAGGGGAAGGGAAAGGTGGGGAAGAGAACTGAGAAGGAAGGGGAAAGGGCGAAGAGGGCAAGGGAAGGGTAGGAAAGAGGGGTGGGAAAGGAGGAGAAGAAGGGTGAGGGAGAGTCGGAAAGGGTGGAATGAGAAGGGGAAAGGGCGAAGAGCAGGGGGAAAGGGTGAATAAAAGGGATAAATATGGGAGTCAGTCCTCGGCCTCTAACTCCTAATGCGCCAGTCAGTCCTGAAGGCACCGTCACCTCAGATTAACCCATTCACCTCGAGGGGCCAAGAATAAGGTAAATAAAATCGTCTGTCGGTAATAATAACAAAATAATAAAAACTTCAAATTACTTGTTATGGTCACTGGAGATTGATTTTTGTTAACACTCAGAAGACGAGGAGCCAAAAAAATCGTCTGGAGTGAGCAGCCCCCCCAAAAATAATAATAATAATAATAAAATAAATAAATACATAGGTGAAATTTTGAGCTTCTCGAAAAAAATACGGGAAGATGATTTTTCTGGAAGACGTGCTTAATTATAGACGATTATATTCAACACTGGAAAAATTTCTCGTAGTGAAGGGGTCAATGAAGGCTGTAGTTAACTTCTCCAGTTCCCCAAGCCTCTTCGACGTTGAGGAGGAGGAGGAGGAGGAGGAGGAGGAGGAGAAGGAAAATTGTGGGATGGGTAGGTGGACTGAACAGGAAGGGAAGCGAAGGAAGGGAAAGGTGGGGACAAGTATGGAGGTGAAAGCTAGTTCTTCCCCCTCCAAAATTGAAAATGGGTATAAAGTTTGCCCTAGGCAGCGACATATAAATTTCATCCATTCATTTCTAGCCTTCACCATTTATTTTACTGAGTCTAATTCCATACCTCGCTCATTCAGTCACTTATACTGTCAATCCAATCTCTTCACTTTCCGCGCCTCACGTTGCTCTCAAAATCATTCATCTATACAATTTTAATCACCAAACTCATACCCATTCTCTTTATGTGGCCATATAGATAGACAGATAGAAAGGCAGATATAGATAGACAGATAAACAGATAGCTAGACAGACAGACTGACAGATAATGAGGGGGTGTGGTGGGTGCGGGGAGGAATGAGAGAGGCTGACACACACGACCCCTCCTGGCGCCAATTTCCCACCTCCAACCTCCCCCCCCAACTCCCCCCCAGCGCCTCCAAGGGGGGTTACGGGGGTGGGGGGCAATAGCAATACCGTCATTATGAACA
The DNA here is from genome assembly GCF_032717465.1 of Coenobita brevimanus. Lineage (NCBI taxonomy): Eukaryota > Metazoa > Arthropoda > Malacostraca > Decapoda > Coenobitidae > Coenobita > Coenobita brevimanus. Next base: position 16,774,364 of record NC_137060.1, on the reverse strand, counting down.
TTATTACTGCAGTATTTCTCGCAGGGGGGGATGATCCAGGCTCTGATGCGCAACAGATAACGAGTTGATTGCATTCTTTTTGTTCACATCCTCCTGTCCTTATTCACCTCTCTCTCTCTCTCTTCTTGTCTTCCACCCCTTGATTCCTGTTTCTTTCTCCTTCCTCTCAACCACTCTCCTCTTTATCTCCTTCCCTCTCAATCTTCCCCACCCTCTCCCTCTACTCGTCCTCCTCTCCCCACTACTCTCTCTCCCTTTTCTCCATTTCCTTCTCCCTCTCTCCCGGTCCCTTTCACCCTGTTCCCTCTCCTTCCTGCGTCACTGTCCTCATCTACACCTCATAGAATTAGATATCATAGTCATACCTAACTAACAGTCTGGAAAACGACCATTACATCTCCTGCTGTTTGCTTTCCTTTGTACTCCTTTGTACTTCTCCTCCTCACATTACCCTCACACCCAACTCCTCCCTCTCCTCCCTCCTCTTCCTCCCCCCCACCCTCCAGGTGCGTTTTTTTTTTTTTTTTTTTTTTTTTTTTTTTTGGTGACTCCCCCGCACAGGAAGTTCATAGACTCCAGCACCACTCGTGACTCTGGTTCAGGACTGGCTTGGGAAACGGATAAAATTCACTATGTATTTCACATTAACTTGGCTTAATATTACTGTCTCTTGAACACTGAGTTGTAGCAAAGGATGAACACTGGAATACGCTGACGGTCACGAAGAAGTGCAATGGAGAGCCACAGTACTGTCACATTAATATTGCTGTCTCTCTCTCTCTTGAACACTGAGTTGCAGCAAGAGATGGACACTAGATTACGCTGACAGTCACGAAGAAGTGCTGTGGAAAGGATCAAGAGCCGTCGTACTGCCACCTGTCACTGAGAAATGGGAAACAGGTTGCTACTGGGGGAAAAAAAAAAAAAAAAAAAAAAAAAATCTGCAACAAAAACTAACGCTTGACAAAACGGAAAACAATTATTATTATATTATTATCTTATCTTTTATCCTTGTCAGCAATCTTATTCAGAGTCTTCATATGTATCATCATGATCATTTTTCCCAGGTGAGACAGGCTAACACTAAATTACAATATCCAAGCACTTACAATATTCTTACCGTATCATTTAGCATTCTCAGTATTCCCCTCCCACAATGCTGACTGACAACCATTACAGTATTCTCACCACTTAACCCTCCCAGTATTCCCCTCCTGCATGTATAATTCTTAACAAATTACTACGTTATTTTCCCTCAATGCTCAGGTCCCAGTAGGTTTTCCGAGGGTCATTACTGTTGTTACCTGCCGCGATACTGAGGCTGGTATTGTTTTAAAATTGTGTGTGTGTGTGTGTGTGTGTGTGTGTGTGTGTGTGTGTGTGTGTGTGTGTGTGTGTGTGTGTGTGTGTGTGTGTGTGTGTGTGTGTGTGTGTGTGTGTGTGTCTCAGCTGAATAAAATCGTCTGGCGGCAGTAAAGAATAAAAACACACGATACCAAGCTGATAATAGGCTGGGTAGAATGGCTATGTGACTAGAATGGAGAATAAAGGACTGACCAGGCACGTGCAGGGAGTGAAGTGGAGGGGGGAACCTAGGAAAATGTGGATGAATGAGGTGGTGAGGCATATGAGAGAAGGCGGTTTGAATTGAAGGCAGGGTGGCCTGACGGGAAAGGACAGGGTAACATGAAGGCGATTTATCTGCGGGCACCACTTTCGGGATTAAGGCCTCTCTAAATAGACAGATAGATAGGTAGGTAGATAGACAGATAGATAGATAGTAACAAGATCTAGGAAAAGCCGTCCCGTCCTCCTGCTGCAAGGGGGTTAATGAGGTCGTGGGAGGGTAGGGTAATTAAACTAAGCCCAGCCAATTAGACCCCAATTAGCCTCACATTATTACATCATCAGCATTTAATTCATCAGGATAAGAATGGCTGGTGATTAACGAAACTCAGGGATATTTGCAACTTTAGTCCTTCAATCCGATGACTTATATCTTAGTATTGCTGAAGAAGGGCCTTCACGTGGTGGCACCGATATAACCAGGCAAGTCCAACGCCCGGTTACACAAGCGTCCCTTCCTATCCCCCGAAAGGAGGCTGGTGGACTGCAGGAGAAGAGCAACTTCAGCCTGCATTCACTGGGTTCACGTTTCAGATAAACTACTACTACAACTACTACTACTACTACTACTTTTCTACTTCTACGACTACTACTACTGCTACTACTACTACTACTATTATATACTACTACTACTTCTCTACTTCTACGACTACTACTACTGCTACTACTACTACTATTACTACTACTACTACTTTTCTACTTCTACGACTCCTCCTCCTCCTTCTTCTACTAGTACTACTGTCAGACGGTTTTAGTCAGCTTGGGAGAGAAGTTTGATCATGCAGGGGTTAATAAGGGCTACATCAAACCCTTCCAGCTCAAACAGTGTATCCCCAGCTGAATAAAATCGTCTAGAGATAGTAATAATAAAATACAAACTACGGATTAAAAGGGATTAATTTTCCTTTCATTTCTTTTTAATCCAGGTAAGAGTGGGTCATAGGAGCCCGAATCTTAACCACCTCCGTCTATGATATTTCAGTCTTGCCACCTAAGGACGATTTATATACCCTGTGAGGACGATTTAATGCAGGTTAGGACGGATTTCTCTCAGCTGGAGGGGGCAAATAAAGCCTTCGTTAATCCTCTCTCTACCTCTTCTACTTCTCTCTACCTCTCTCTGCCTCCTCTACCCCTCTCTACCTCCTCTACCTCTCTCTACCACTTCTGCCTCTCTCTACCTCCCTCTACCTCTTTCTACCTTCTCTACCTCTTCAACCTACTCTACCTCTCTCTACCTCCTCCACCTCTCTTCAACCTCTCTTTATCTGTTCTACCTCTCTCTACCTCTCCTAAGCTGAATAAAATCGTCTGATAGCAGCACATGCAGTAAAAATTACGTCATAAGGCTGAACCGATTAATTTTTTTTTTTTTCCCCAAGGTAACTACGTATTAAAACTCGCAAACTCCCACGCTCACTCTCACCTGAATAAAATCGTCTGGTGTCAGAAGGAATGGATTACTAGAGTTGCCCCTACCGTGGGTGAGTTAAGAAACTAATAAGAATATACAAAGAAACATCACGGCGAAATATACAAATAAAGTCGTTCAAAAATACGAGAATACAGCCATCACTTTCCCACCTAAAATACATCTTTTTTTTTTTCCCCTAATCAATTAAATCTTTACGTCTCTGTTTATGCTTCTGGGAGTTACCTTTGCTACACTTCAATCAACTTAACCTGGCCAAGATTTTCGTCCTTTTTCTTATTTCCCGTACCTTAGTGGCAGAACAGGACGATACTGCGACTATGAAGCCTTTCCACGGCACTTCTTCGTGACTAGCACCATATTCAAACGTCAGTCTCTTGCTATACCTCAGCATTCAAGATGGAGAGGTGGCAATTTTAGGCCTAATTACAGTGAACAGAGTACAGGGAAATTGGCGAGCGTCAAAATTAAGAATTATTGGAAGTTAAATGGAATTCTTAATATGGAATTCTTAATGAGCTCCATACCTCCTCAGTGAAGCTTATTATGTTGGGATTTTTTATTTTTTATTTTCGATTACATGCAATATAAATCGAATGGTGAAGAGACTGTCAGTGATAAGCAAGGCATCAACGCTAACAGGAATGGATGACGTTGTGTATCATCATCATCATCGTCATTATCAACCATCATCATCATCATCAATCATCAGTCATCATCATCATCAAATCGCACGAAGATGTGGGATTGTGTATTTTTCCTACGTGGTCAGCAGTGTAAACAAAATCAATTCATTGTGGATTAAGGAAAGAAACTAAGTAATAAAACACACACAACAAAATGCATATTAGCGGTGAGCACACGAAGATAAACGAGAAACTTACAATCCAACCCCTGGCCAATGTAACCTCACCTTTTTGACAGTCAGTTATAATTTTGGCTGGAGAACTTTATAAAACTACATTTCATTTTTTTCTCACTACATAAGACTCCGGTACTGTATGCACAAAAAATACTGACAATTCTCTATGGGTCCCAATTTTTATACTGACTGCGTAATGTTAAATAAATCGTGAAAACTAGGAACAACAGATGCGGACTCAGTTACCAAGGGAAATGAATGAAAGTGTCCATCTCTCTAGCTTTCTATCCATCTATCTGTCTATCTATATATTGTCCTACTAAATACATTTCTATCCTGTATATGTATCCATCCAGTGGCACAGCAATCCATTTATCCGTCTCTGCATCCATCCAGGTATTATCTATGTATCCATCTATTAATCCATCCATCCATGCACTGAAACTTTATCCAAGCATCTATCCATCCATCCAGGCTTTATTCATCCATGAACCCATCCGTCCATCTACCTATTCATCCACCCCTGTACCCATCCATCCATTTATCCACGCATGTATCCACTCAGACATCTACCTATCTTTACATCCATCCACGCACTCAGCCATCTATCCAGGCATTCATCCATCTATCCATTCATCCATCTCTTCATAAAGCGGGCTCACAGAACATACTTAATCCCCTCACAGCCACCATTATATTCTTTTTTAGTCGTTCTGTGCATACTACTACCATCAGTCTCCGCTCTCTGTAATCACCTGTATTGTCCCATCTCCATTCGTTACTCTTGTGTTTACTGCAGGAAGTGGGGAACGTGAGCAGGGCCTTGATAATTTGACGCACGCACGCACGCACACAAACACACACACACATTCTGAATATTTTTTTTTTCTTTGACGCTGCTCCTGTCCTTGTCCTCTACTATTAATAATCAACTCTTCTTCTCTCATCTTCTTAAAGTCCTTCTTTCACTGTATTCTTTTATCTTCTCCTCTTCCTTCCACACTGATCTTTTTCTTATCTTTATCGTATCCTATAATCTCTCCAAACTTTCTTTTTCTTCTTCTTCTTCTCTTCCTCCTCCTCCTTCTTTGTTACACTTTACTCTTCTTTTTCTTTACATCCTCTCTTACCATCTCTTCATTACTTTCCTTTTTTTTCATCATTGTTGGTTCTCCTGTGCTCCGCCTGTCTTCTCGTTTTCTCACTCTTTCTCTCCTTTCTTCTTTTTCCTCTTTCGTACATTTTGATGATTTTCTGATCTTCCTTCTCTGTTATATTTCCACTCTTAGTCTGTGTGTGTGTGTGTGTGTGTGTGTGTGTGTGTGTGTGTGTGTGTGTGTGTGTGTGTGTGTGTGTGTGTGTGTGTGTGTGTGTGTGTGTGTGTGTGTGTGTGTGTGTGTGTGTGTGTGTGTGTGTGTCAGTGCGTGTGTTTTGTTTCTGCGTGCGTGTGTGTGCTTCATCATTCAGGCACTCAAACCCACGTCTCCATTCGTTACTCAAGCACTCCTTTTCGCCTCATCATCCAGCGTTATATTTCCGTCAAGTCATTCGCGTCATGCACTCTCCCTTTCGTCTCACGGCCCTTCTCTCATGCACTGGGAAAGGACGGTTTGTTTTGCCAGACCCAGGTTCGATCTTGCCCTTCAGTACCATGACGACTTTATTTTATTTTATTTTATTTTACTTTATTATTGTTGTTGTTGTTGTTATTATTATTATTATTATTATTATTATTACTACTACTACTACTACTGCTATTACAACTACTACTACAACCAATACTTGTTTTCTTTTTTCTTTCTTCGTCAGTTTCAACAAGCGATGAGTGAAACGATGGGAGAGATGGTTGGGTCTGCCGAATTACTCTCAGCCTAACAATGTCATCATCATCATCAAAATTATCATTTTCATCATCATCACCATCGCCATCACCATCATCATCAAAATTATTATCATCATCATCATCAATATTCTTATCATTCTCAACATCATCATCAACATCGCCATCACCATCATTATCATCATCAAAATTATCATCATCACCATCATCATCAATTTCATCCTCATCACTCTTGTTTTCTCAATCATAATTCTTCCTTTTCTTCTCCTACACCTCTTCCTCTTTCTTCATCATCATCATCATTACCATCACCATTATTATCATTATCACCAATCTTTTTTTTTTTAATCATAATTTTTCATTATCTTATACTTCTCTTTCTCATTCTTCTTCTTCCTTTTCTTCTTTCTCATCCTCCGTCTCCTTCTCTTGATACTCGTTTCGGAACACTTAAGGTTACTTTAGTTCTTATAATCTGACCACATCCGCTCTACATCCGCTTTGGGAGAGAGGGGGAGGGGGAAAGGCAAAAATAAAATAATGAAAAAAAAAAAGGAGGAGGAAGAGGAGGAGGAGGAGGAGGAGTAGGAGGAGGAGGAGGAGGAGGAGGAGGAGGAGGAGGAGGAGGAGGAGGAAGGGGAAGAGGAGGAGGAACTAAATAACAAAAAAAAGAACAAGGACAGTTCCAAAATGAAAGGTCAAGAAAATGAAGAAGAGTGTGAAGCAAAACACAAGACAGGAAGGAAAAACGAAGAGGAGTATGAGAGAGAGAGAGAGAGAGAGAGAGAGAGAGAGAGAGAGAGAGAGAGAGAGAATGAATTTTTTTTTAGTAACCACTGGTGTCAACGTAACAGAAAAATAAATTAAATAAATAAATTAGAATAGAGTTACGAACATCAACATCACGCTTATAAAAATCACACCAATCTCTCTCTCTCTCTCTCTCACACACACACACACACACACACACACACACACACGTACCTCAAATCCTGCATATTACACCTACAGGTAAATACATCATAAACACCAGCAGACCAATCGTTCATACACAAATACACACCATACATCAGCTTTGCAAACACATACACACGAGCACAAAACACCACACCATCAGATACATACCGCACGAATTTCCAACACAGACACACACACACACACACACACACACACACACACACACACACACACACACACACACGTCAGAGAGAGCGAGAGAGAGAGAGAGAGAGAGAGAGAGAGAGAGAGGAAATGCAAATGGAGACGGAAAAAAAAAGAAAAAAAATGATGGTGAGATCCAGTTTTTTATCAAGGAGGCCCAACAGGTTCTTTTCTATAGCCTCTCTCTCTCTCTCTCTCTCTCTCTCTCTCTCTCTCTCTCTCTCTCTCTCTCTCTCCGCCGTCTTATAAATACTGACGAAAATAAAAGAAAATAAAGAAGGTAAAGAACGAAGAAAAGTGAAAGAGATGATGAAGAACGAAAGAAAACAGAAATCAAAATAAAGGAGAAGGAGAAAAGAAGAAAGAAAGATGAGAAAGAGGAATAAGGAAAGGAAAATGAAAAATAATAAGATGAGGGATGAGGAAAGGGGAAGAAAAGACGTAGGACGTGAAGAACGAAGAAAAGACCACTGAGGGAAATGAAGAAAATAAAGGATAGAAAAAGGGAGACATGAAGCTTTGAAGGAATACACGATGAAAATCCTAAGTAAAATGGCCAGGAGTCGAAGGCAAACCCCCCGCTTGGGGAGTTTTCTTATCTTTCTCTCCTTGACCCTTAACTTCTGACCTTTTTACCTAAGCATGAACTAGATATGGCAAACTGCTACCAACCCAAAATAAATAAATAAATAAATAATATAATATAAAAAATGAGGCATCTACATCAAGGCTGTGAAAAATTGGTCTGAGAAGACAAGAAAGAAAAAGAAAAAGATAATGAATGACGGAGAAAAAAGAAAACAGGCAGAGTGAAAAATTCTTAGGTAAAGTAGAAAAAAATATATAACAAAATGAGAAACGAGAGGGAAATAGAAGACACTGTGGATGGAAGGAAAAGTGTGTGTGTGTGTGTGTGTGTGTGTGTGTGTGTGTGTGTGTGTGTGTGTGTGTGTGTGTGTGTGTGTGAGAGAGAGAGAGAGAGAGAGAGAGAGAGAGAGAGAGAGAGAGAGTCCTTAGCGAATTAGGCAGGTGGCCGTCTCTCCCTCAACCTGTTTTTTTTCTCTCCATCCCTCCCACTTCCCTCCCCGTCCCATCCCTTCATCTCTCTCTCTTTCTTTCTCTCTCTCTCTCTGTAATCTAAGCAGTTAACCCTTTCAATCCGATGACGTGTTTTTTCTTTATCGATGGAGCGGATAAGAAACACTAAGATCGGCATCCTCAGCGATTAAGGATGCTCCCTAACACCTTTTCCATAGCGATTTATTTTCGGATATGGATGGCTAATATCTTTTCGTACGTTATTTACGCAGAGTATGGCGATATTGGAAGGATTTGCGTGACACACAAGAGGAGAGTAAGGTGCAATAAGTAAAATAAATCGATTAGGAAAAGATGTTAGGGATCTTCCTCAACTGACTACAACAGCGGGTCTGAGTATAATAAGAAGTGAGCCATGTAACTGCTGTAATGTGTGTGTGTGTGTGTGTGTGTGTGTGTGTGTGTGTGTGTGTGTGTGTGTGTGTGTGTGTGTGTGTGTGTGTGTGTGTGTGTGTGTGTGTGTGTGTGTGTGTGTGTGTGTGTGTGTGTGTGTGTGTGTGTGTGTGTGTGTGTGTGTGTGTGTGTGTGAGTGTGTGTGTGTGTGTGTGTGTGTGTGTGTGTGTGTGTGTGTGTGTGAGAGAGAGAGAGAGAGAAATACTAACACTCTCAGACTCCTACGACACCCCTCTCAGCTGAATAAAATCGTCTGGTGAAACTGAATACTAGAACTGTCCCGTCCAAGAGGGGGTTTAAAGAGGATCACTGGATACTCTTACTATAACTCCTCTTAGCTTACCTCAACCTCTTCCCCACTCCCTCCTCTCTCCGCTCCTCTCCATTTCTCTTCTCCTCTCCTCTACTTCCCTCTTTTCTCATGTTTTCCCCCCTTTTGAGCTTTCCTCTCCCCTCCCTTCTTTTCCTCTCTTCTCCTTTCCTTCTCTTCTGTTTTCATCTCTCCTTTTCTTTCCTCTCTCTCTTCTTTCTTTCTCTCCCCCCTGTCTCTCCTTTCTCTACATCTCCTCCCTCATCTCTTCTCCGCTAAGCATCTTCAACTACTCGCTTGCATCATCAACATAATCACCTCTCTCTCTCTCTCTCTCTCTCTCTCTCTCTCTCTCTCTCGCTCTCTCAAACTTCTAACCCCTCTCCCACCTGTCTCCCACCCACCACGAGAAAAAAAAAAAAAGGTTGACAGGACAGAAGTGGAGGTTGTAGGATAAATTGTTTAGTGAACATGGCTTCTTCATTATTACACGAGGCGGAGGGAGGGAGAGGAGAGGAAAAGTGGGGAGAGGAGAGGAGAGGAGAGAAGAGGAGTGGAGAGGAGAGGAGGGGAGAGGAGAGGAGAGAAGAGGAGAGGAGAGGAGGGAGTGGAGAGGAGAGGAGAGGAGAGGAGACGTGACGTGAAGAGAAAAGAAGAGGAGAAAGACGAAACGAGAAAGGAGAGGAGAGGAGAAGACAGGAGAGGTGGAGATGGGAGGAGAAGAGAGAGGAGAGGAAAGGAGGGGAGGGCAAAGGACGAGACGTGACGTGAAGAGAAACGAAGGGAAGAGGAGAAAGAAGAAATGAGAAAGGAGAGGGGAGGAGAGGAGAGGAGAGCAGAGGAGAGGAGAGGACAGGAGTGGAGGGAGAGGGAGAGACACTAATTGACTGATTGATGAACTGATAAAAAAAAAAAGAGTAGAAAAGTGAGATAAAACAGAGAAAAGGAGAAGGATGAGGAAAAAGAGAGGAAGATGATGCGAAAGACAGACAATGAAAAAATAAATGAAAGGGCGGCTACTAAGGAAGACAGGAGAAAGAGAGATGGAAGAAGAGCAAGAGAGAGAGATGAGAGAAAGAGAGAGAAAGAAACGAATGAAAGAGAGGAAGGGGTGGCGATATGAGAGGGTAAAAGGTGTGGGAAGGGGAGGGGGAGGATTTAAAGAAGAAGGAAGAGAGAGAGAGAGAGAGAGAGTGAGGGGGGTAACACTCACTTATTCTCCTTCACATCTCACCTCACGAGACGTGTGTGTGTGTGTGTGTGTGTGTGTGTGTGTGTGTGTGTGTGTGTGTGTGTGTGTGTGTGTGTGTGTGTGTGTGTGTGACAGAGAGAGTGAGACTATCAACCCTTTGCATATAACTTCTATCAGCTGAATAAAATCGTCTGGCGCTGAAATCTACAATCAAATGACGTATATATATATATATATATATATATATATATATATATATATATATATATATATATATATATATATATATATATATATATATATATATATATATATATATATATATATATATATATATATATATATATATATATATATATATAATTTACTTATTTATTTTTCTATTACAGCCTCCAGACGATTTTTCTGAACTCTGAAAATGCCTGAAAGGGTTGACCGGAATAACCAAAAAATCAGATACCCTAATACCAGAATGAAATACCAAAATACCAGAATGAACCACCAAAATACCAGAATAAAATACCAAAATGCCAGAAACTAGTACCAGAATACCAGAAAATACCAAAATGCCAGAATGAAATACCAAAATACCAGAAATTAATACCAAAATATCATAAAAAACATAAACAAAATACCTGAACACGAAAATACCTGAAAAATACCAAAATACCAGAACAAAATAGTAAAATACAAGAAAATACCGGAAAAATAACAAGATACCAGAACAAAATACAAGAAATATAAAAATACCAGAACAAAATACCAAAATACAACTAAATACCAGAACAAAATACCAATATACCAGAACAAAATACCAAAATACAACTAAATACCAGAACAAAATACCAATATACCAGAACAAAATACCAAAATACAACTAAATACCAGAACAAAATACCAATATACCAGAACAAAATACCGGAATAAAATACCAAAATACCTGAGCAAAATACAGTGCCAAAATACCATACCGAAATACCAGAATAACACAGCAAACTAATACTAAAATAAAAATAAAATACCATAATACCAGAACAAAATACCAAAACACCAGACTACAGTACCAAACAAATACCCCTCAAAATTATCAAAATACCAGAACCCTTTGCCTACGTACCATCTCTCCCTACATATCACAAAAAATCTTCAGCTAGTGAGAATTAAATATTTTTTATTCATCGGTTTGCATATTAATGATTTTTTTATTTGTATTTTTCCCTTATTTATCAATTTTCTTATTTATTTATTATCTTTAAGAGGAAGAGGGTTAAGTCTCCGTCTAAAAAACACATAGCTACTTTCAGTTTTCATTTCAGCTACCCTCAGAAAAGTTTGCCTGGCTCAATATAACCCCAATACAATAAATAACTTAATAAATAAATAAACACATAAATAAATAATTAATAAAGCCTCAGATGATCACAACTAAAGATTTTACCGAGAATAGGAACTTCGTATTATAATCCACTCTATAACGAACGATTTTAACTCACTAAAAAAAGGAAAAAGAGAAAAAAAAAATCACCCTATATTGTATCACGTCTCCACCGCACCCCTGGCGAGATACAGGTGTCAAGGCGAGAGTTATCCTGGGCAATTGAGGGGTAGGTGACTGGGCTACACACCTGATGGTATTAAATGGTTGAACGGTTCCATTGCCTCTAAGGAAGTTTAATCAAGATGCGCATTTTTACTACTACTACGTTATTATTATTATTATTATAATCATTATCAGTTACTACTACTACTACTACTACTACACCCACCACCACGTCTGCTGCTGCTATTACTACTACCACCACCACCACAACAGTAACAACAACAACCACTACTACTACACTACTACTACTACTACTACTATTATTATTATTATTATTATTACTATCCTCTTCCTTCTCATCATCATCATCATCATTACACCAAAATTCACCTCAGATTACAAGGTCATCCGTGGTCACCTTTAACGTCAAATCAAAGCCAAAGGTAACAAGCCACAAAAAACGACAGCAAAGGTCAAAGGTCACACAAGGGAAGGGGGAGAGGACCAGAATACTTGACCTCCAGACAGACTAGGGAAAATGTCTGGCTTTTTTTCACCTCTGCTCTGACCCACGAAAGAAAAAAAATAAATTCCCTTCTTTTTCCTCCCTCCCACTCTCTCTCTCTCTCTCCCCCTCCCTCCCTCTCTTTTTTTAAGTATTTAACCTCTTCAGCACGAGTTGTCTTAACCTCTTCAGTACGAGATATCTTTACTTAGCTGAATAAAATCGTCTGAACATAAAGAAGAATAAATCAGAATAAGACGAAATTGCATGGGAGCGATTTTTTCCCCTCATCCCTTCAGCAGTAGAAAGCCAAATGAAATCGTCTGTAGGTACAATGAATAAACTAACTCACACATCGTTCTACTGAACAGGATAAACTGAGGGCTGCCTTGAAATCTTAACCACCTTGACACTAAGAAGAAAATGTGGGAATTAGACTGCTTAGACGTGGACAGAAATCTAAAATGCAGTACTATACCTCATACCAATTAATCTGGCAAGGCATGTATGGCAACACTGTTCCCGCCGAGATTCTGATTGGCTGGAGGTGTTTGTTCGATTTCGTTGTTGCTTAAACCGATATTCTCTTTATTATCAGATGTGATACTGAGTTTGTCGACAATACAATCGTCAAAAGCAATACGAAATCCGATATAGACATAACAACAATAAAGTTTTCGTAGGAAGTTAGAGATATGAGTCAACAAAGTGTTATAACAGTCCAAGTCAAGGTCGGCATTTGAACAATTCCTTTAAATCTCCGACACTACGTAATATAACAGAAAATCAAGAAACCTGCCTACTCTAAGTGTTGGTATAACACATTTAAGTTTTATGATCAGTCCGTACTATGATAATAGAGGATATATAATGAAATAGTTTTCCTTTAGCCTACTTTGATTTTCGCAATTTTTTCAAACCTCCCTCCCCGCAGGACTCGTCTTTTCATTAGAATTTTTAATTATTCAGAGTTGTGGCACGATTTAAGGATACGAACTGATCTTAAAATTTAAATGTGTGTTATACCAACGCTTAGATTAAGCAGGTTTCCTTAATTTTCTGTTATATTACGTAGTGTCGGAGAGTTAAAGGAACTGTTCAAATGCCGACCTTGACTTGGACTGTTATAACACTTTGTTGACCCATATCTCTAACTTCCTACGAAAACTTCATTGTTGTTATGTCTATATCGGATTTCGTATTGCTTTTGACGATTGTATTCTCGACAAACTCAGTATCACATTTGATAATAAAGAGAATATCGGTTTAAGCAACAACGAAATCGAACAAACACCTCCAGCCAATCAGAATCTCGGCGGGAACAGTGTTGCCATACATGCCTGGCCAGATTAATTGGTATGAGGTATAGTTAGGTTGAATAAAATCGTCTGGTGATAGCAAGGATGATTTTGATGTCGTTGTACTGAAGAGGTTAAGAAGTGAGATGACTGGATATGACTGAAAGAAAAAGTGGTTATTTAAAAGTGGACATGTATTTCCATTAATGAATGAACTGAAGGTGAGATGAAAATAAAGTAAGAAAAAAAAGAAAGGGAGACACGAAAAGGGAGGAGGGAGAAGAAGAACGAGAGCGAAGAAAAGTGGACGAGCAAAGGAGGGAGTAAAGCACAAGAAAGAACAAGAAGACACGTAAGAGAGAAGGGAGAAGACAGGGAGTGAAGAGAAGAGGAGAGAGAAAGAACAAAGAAGGGAGTAAAGAACGTGAATAAGGAAAAACGAAAAGAGAGGAGGATGAAGATGAGCGGGGATGAAGAAAAGAGGAGGGCGAACGAACAAAGGAGGGATGAAAAGACAAGAAAAAGGACACGCAAAGACGAGAAGAGAGATGGAAAACAAAGAGCAAGAGTGAAGAAAAGAGGAGGGAGAAAAAAAATAAGGGGGGATAGCAAGAGGAAAGAAAAGGAAGGGAGTATTTCTGCATCCTTTAAGATTCTCTCTCTCTCTTAACTTCACACTACGCTTATCTCCTATCCCTCAGCCTCCTACCAATCTTCCCTTATCTTAACCACAATAGATGAGGCCAATCATTATATCTTGGTAGAGAAAGACGTATTAAACATATTCCTTTCATTTTCCGTAGTTCTGACCCTGTACTTAAACTTTCCTAATCTTAATAGTAAATAAAATTCCTTGTGCTGCATTTTTTTTTCTTCACGTACAGTCAGTCAAATTGAAGCAAATATTAAAGTGACAAAAATACGTGAAATAAAAGTCGATCAGTAACTTCACATTCACTTTTGAGTTTAATACGACAAAATACGAAAAAAAAAAAAAAAACGAAACAAAACAAAACAAACTGTAATAATAGTGACCTGTTATGAAGACCAGCTTATCATAAAAAAAGTTAGGATCTTTTATAAATGTGATCCCTAAGGACTAAAGGTACTAGCTGTCTTCTAAGTGTGTCTAGAACTGAGTAATAGAATTGGTGGAAAATTATAGAGAATGTTACCGCTTTTTAACATTTTCTCAACTCTCTCTCTCTCTATCGCCCCATTAATTCCACATTACCTTTGCTCCGGAGATAGTCATACGGTGTAATGGGGTGAGGATGGAGGTGTTTGTCTTCCCATTCTTTCGAACTTACCTGGAAATAAAAAAGAAAATTATTAAAACAAGGTACTCAAAATAATTTCTCCCCTTCCTCCCCTTCTGCTCTCTCTCTCTCTCTCTCGTTTACCCCTCCCCCTTCCTTTCACCCTTCCTTATCGCTTGCTTGCCTGACGAGTGCATGGCACGTGCCTGCCTGACCACTCCTGCTCTCTCTCTCTCTCTCTCTCTCTCTCTCTCAGCCCTTCCCTCTTTATCCACTCCTTGATAACTGTCTCTGCCTCTGCCTTTATCTGTCTTAACTTTGCTTTTCTCCCTCCTTCGTCTTTATAATTCTCCTCTCTTACCCCCATTTTCCTTCCTCTTTCGTCACCTACCTTGTCTTCATTTCTTCTTCTTTTTTTTTTTTTACCTACCAACCCACTCCTATCCTTCTAAAAGTACACAATCTTTATTCCATCCTTACTATCTTTACTGCCAACCCACTCTTCCTAGTCTTCATTCCTCACCTATCTACCTTTTCCTTCCCTCCTTGTGTACCTGTCTTCCTGTCTACCTACTCCCTGTCTTTCTGCCTACCTATCAGCCTACCTAAATGCTTACTTGCCTATTCTTTGCCTGCTTGTCTACTTACCTATCTACCTACTATTTACCTGCCTTCTTGCTTATCTATCTACCTGTCAGTACATTCCACTCTATCCCCATCTTCCTTCTTCCTGTGACTCTCCTTCTCATCCTCCTCTTTACTCCAATTTCTCGTCTCTCTCTCTTTCTTTCTCTCCCCATTCTTCTTTTCCCCTTCCCCTTCTTCTATTTATACCTTCATCTTTCCTTACTCTGTTTATCATTCTCTTTTTCTCGCCCTCCTCTCTCTTCGTCTCTCTTTCCTCACTATATCTCCCTATTCCTTCAATCTCTCTTCTTCACTCCCTCCTTTTCATATACCCCTGTTCCCTCCATCTCTCCCTCAGCTCTCATTTTCATTTCCCCTTTTTTCTTCTCTTTCTTCTTTCTCCTCGTCCTTCATCTTCTCCTCTCCATCCTTTTTCATCATTCCTTCCACTCTACTCTTCATTCCCATCCTATCCTTGGTTCACTCCAGCCATCCTTCCTACCTTACCCCAAATATTC
Organism: Coenobita brevimanus; assembly: GCF_032717465.1. Lineage (NCBI taxonomy): Eukaryota > Metazoa > Arthropoda > Malacostraca > Decapoda > Coenobitidae > Coenobita > Coenobita brevimanus. The sequence goes on along the minus strand of NC_137060.1, from coordinate 16,758,703 downwards.
TTCCTACTTTCCTGCCTTACCCCAACCATCCTTCCTACCTTCCTGCCTTACCCCAACCATCCTACCTACCTTCCTGCCTTACCTCAACCATCCTTCCTACCTTCCTCCCCAACCATTCTTTCTACCTTCCGGCCTTACCCAAAACATCCACCCTACCTTCCTGCCTTACCTCAACGTCCTTCCTGTCTCACCCCAGCCATCCTTCCTGCCTTCTTACCTTACCCTAGCCATCCTTCCTACCTTCCTGCCTTACCCCAACCACCCTTCCTAGCCTCCCTGCCTGATCTTTTCCATCTGCCTCCCTCATGCCTTCCTTCTTCCTTACTCACATTCCTTCCTGACACTATAAATTCTACCTACCTATCTTTCCCAAACATTCCTGCCATCCTATTTCCCTGCCTGATTTTCTCCATCTTGCCTTCCTGCCTGCCTGCCTGACCACCCCTTCCTGCCTGACTGGTACGGCACGCGCCAGCCTGACCCTCTCCATCCTCCCTACTTAATTATCTACTTTCCCATCGTTGTCTGACTCCTACCCTCCTGCCTACCCTCCTTCTGCCTGACTCCATCCATCTTACCTGCCTTTCTGACGATCTCTCAATCCTTACCTATCTCCACCTGACCTACCTACTTCCCTATCTACTTTCCTGTTTTTCCCCCATCATAACCTATTCCTAACTGTCCTGCCTACCTACCCTCTGCCTACCTCCATCCATCCTACCTACCTTCCTACCACCCTACCTTCCATCCTGCCTGACGATCTTAATGCTATCTTCTCCTATCCTGCCTCCCTGCTTAACCCTCTCCACCCATCTTACCTACCTGCACCCATGACCAACACCACCGCCTAGCAATTCTACCTATGTTCTTCAGCAATCCTACTCACCCATCCTGTCTCTCTCATTCAGCCCATTCTTCCTGCCTACCTTCCTGCCAGACTTCCCTGCCTGTCTGCCTTCCCTCCTTACCGTATCCACCTTCTTACCTTTCTCCAATCATATCAACTTTTTTTTTTTTAATGAACTCCATCCATCTACCTCGTACCACTACCTCAGTTCATCCTTGTTGCCTAACCTCCTGCCTGACCTCCTTACCCTCCTACTTTTCTACCTTCCTAACTTTCTACCTTTCTATCTCCTTATCCCAGCCACGTTCCTGACTAACCCCACACAACCCTGACTCTGATTCACTCTGTCCTCGCTGCATACCATCCTGCCTGACCATCCCTGCCTTCCAACCATCCTACTCACGTTCTTGGACAAATTTACCTACCCACCCTGCCTCTGACTCAACCTATCCTCCCTACTTATTTCCCTGCCTGACATCCCTTGCCTGCCTATCCAACCCTTCCCACCATCCCAACCTTCTAAATCCATCCATCTTGCCTCTCTCAGTCCATCCTTCTACCCTACCTCCCTGGCTGCCTCCCTTCCTTTTTACAATCCTTGCATCCTAACCTTATGTTCCTGGCTATCCCCAGTCATGTACCAGCCTCCCCTTTCTAACAATCCATTCTGCCTGGACCCCCTGCCTTCCTAACCAGCCCTAACTTCCCATCATCCTACCAACCTAACCCCACACAACATGCCTCTCTCAGTTTATCCTCTTTCCAACCTCCTTGCCTGGTTACCTGCCTTACTATTCCTACCTTCCATTTCTCCTACAGTTCTAACCCCATCCATCCTTTCTCTCTCTGTCTATCCTACCTGCCAACCTCCCTGCCTGACCCTTCCATCCTACCCACCTTCTGTTTTAACCCCATCAACCCTACCCTTCTCAGTCCATCCTTCCTGCCTACCTCTCTGCCTGACCCCCTTGCCTGCCTGCCAGCCATCCTATCCTCCATCCTTCCTAATCCCATCCACCCTTTTCTCAGTTCATCCTTCCTGCCTACCTCCCTTCTGACCCCCTTGCCTGCCATCCTACCCTCCTACCATCTTACCCTCAATCCATCCTAGCCCCAGCCACCCTTCCTAATCCCATCCACCCTTCCTTTCTCAATTCATCCTTCCTGTCTACCCCCCTGTCTGACCCCCTTGTCTGCCTGCCTGACCAGTACGGCACGCGCCTGCTGACCACTGTGCATGAACCAGGTGTGTCTGATCCCCCGTGCATGGCAGTCAAAGAAGGAGGGGGGAAGGAGAGAGAGGAAGTGATTGGGCGTGAAAGATGCAGGAGGGAGAGGTGAATGGCGAGAGAGAGAGAGAGAGAGAGAGAGAGAGAGAGAGAGAGAGAGAGAGAGAGAGAGAGAGAGAGAATAGCAAGGTTAAAATGAAGGTGGAGTGAGAAAAAGAATATTAAGAGCGAGAATAAAAGGGAAGAAAAACAAAAATGGAAAGTGAGAGTAGATAGTAAAGCAAGTGAGACAAAAGTGAGCGAGTGAGATAGTGAGAGAGGATGTGAGAGAGAGGGACAAGGGCTGTACAACTCCCATGGGTTAAAGTGGGTATGTTCGACCTTGGACCTCCCTGTCTCTCTCTCTCTCTCTCTCACACATCACCATCCATACAGCCAGAGAAAAATTTATCCACCTTTGGAGGCACGGTTGGCATCAAAAGTTGTCATCTCTCTCTCTCTCTCTCCACGGACTTTGAAAATCATTGCGTCGGACCAAAAAAAAAAAAAATGACACTGAGCTGAGGCCAAAAAGTCATCAGTTTTATTTTTTATTATTTTATTTTTTATTTATTTATTATTATTATTATCTTTTTTTTGCTGGGAAAACACTTCACTTAATTTCATAGACTAAGGGGAAAAAAAAAGTAGGGGAAGTGACAACTTAATTTCATAGACTAAGGGGAAAAAAAAAGTAAGGGAAGTGACAGGATTTTTTATGCCAACTGTACGGGCTCATGCAAAAGTTCGGTTCCTCCTTGTGATCTTCAGTAGCTCACATCAATTCAGTTAGGGAAAAATTGCATGTAGTAACTATGATCTCTTTAGTTAGGTCGGCCAAGCAGTTACTTCAATATTTCTATTTTTATGGAAGATGAAAATAGGAGTGGACTTTCTGACCACTACTTGGTGGTGGCCAGAATTAGAATTCAAGTAAGATGGAGGAATAGAAGAAGGGAAAGACGAGAGGAAGGAGTAGTTGCAAGGAGAGTGGAAAGGTTACAAGAGGATGAGAAAAAGGCAGAGTATAAGAGAGAAGTGGAGGAACGATTGGGTAAATATGAATTGGAGCAGATGGGAGACGTGGAAGGTGTGTGTAGGATTTTTAAAGAAGAAATATGCGCAGCATGTGATGTGGTGTGTGGAAGGAAGAGAAGACGGAGGGGGGTACAAGGAACAGCGTTGTGGACTGAAGAGGTGAGACAGGCTGTGGCACAAAAGAAGAAAGCATACAATGAATGGATGAGAAATAGGGGCGTGGAAGAAGTTGAGAGGCAGAAGAGAGAGTTATATGTAGAAAGAAAGAAAGAGGTGAAAAGATTAGTAAGAGAGAGTAAGAAGAGAGTGGATGAGGAATTTGGAAGGAATTTGAGTGTAAAGTGGAGGGACTGTAAGAAAATGTTCTGGAAAGAGGTGAAAAGAGTAAGACAGGGTGGAAGTGAAGTTAGCAGGGGAGTGAAAGATAAAAATGGTAGATTACTAGTGGAGAAGGGAGAAAAAGTGAGCAGATGGAGAGAACACTTTAAGGAATTGTTGAACATAAAGGATGGAAGTAATGCAAGTATAAGTGGCTGGGGAATGGCTGGGAGAAGGAGGGAGGTGAGAAGACAGGAAGAAATCAGTAGGATAGAAGTTGTGGAAGCAATGAAGAAAGTTAAATCGGAGAAAGCCCCAGGAATTGATGGAGTGTGTGGTGAAATGCTGAAGCATGGGGGAGAGATAGTAGTAGAATGGATGTGGAAGATGTGCAGATTGGCCTGGGAGGAAGGTAGAGTCCCGGAGGATTGGAAGTCAGGTATAATTATTCCCTTGTACAAAGGAAAAGGGGAAAAAGAAGTGTGTGGTAATCATAGGGGCATTTGTCTTCTTAGTATAATAGGAAAAGTGTATGGTAGGATACTTATTGACGGAGTTAGAGAAAGAACAGAGAAATTAGTTGGAGAAGAACAGGGAGGCTTTAGGAAGGGAAGAGGTTGTGTAGATCAGATATTCATTCTTAGATCTTTAGTGGAAGAGTTTCTAGAGAAGGGAAAGAAGTTGTATGCGGCTTTCATGGATCTGGAGAAAGCATATGACAGGGTGGATAGACAAGGATTGTGGAAAGTGTTAAGAATATAAGGAGTAGATGGGAAGTTGTTGAATGCTGTGAAGAGTATGTACGATGGTGCGAAGGCTGCAGTGCGTGTGGATGGTGAACTAAGTGAATTTTTCTCTTTGAAAGTTGGGCTGAAACAGGGATGTGTCATGTCTCCATGGTTGTTCAATCTGTACATGGATGGGGTAATAAAAGAGGTACAAGGTAGGGTAGTGGATGGTGGAGTGGCCCTGGTGAGAGAGGATAGTGTTTAGAAACTCCCTGTACTGTTCTTTGCAGATGATACTGTGTTGTTGAATGAAGACGAAGGGGAGCTGCAAGGCTTGGTGGATGAGTTTGGGAGAGTGTGTAAAAAACGGAATCTAAAGGTGAATGTAGGGAAGAGTAAAGTGATGGTCTTTGAAAGAGGTGAAGTCAGTGAATGTACAGCGAGGTTGGATGGTGAGGAATTGGAAAATGTGAGTACGTTTAAGTACTTGGGCAGTGTGATGAGTAAGGATGGAGGTTTGGAGGGTGAAGTGCGTGAAAGGGTACAGCAGGGAAGAAAGGTTGCTGGTTCTTTGAAAGCAGTGATAAGAAACAGGGAAGTGAGCATGGAAGTGAAAAAGTTACTACATGACAGTATTGTGATACCAACTCTAACGTACGGAAGTGAAGCTTGGACGTTGTTGGAAGGACACAAGTCAAGAGTGAGAGCAGTGGAAATGAGTTATTTAAGAGGAGCCTGTGGAGTCACATGGAGAGACAGGCTGACGAATGAGGATATAAAGGAGCGTTGTGGTGTGGATGTAGATGTGATAGGAAGCGTTATGAGGAACACACTGAGGTGGTTTGGCCATGTGGAGAGGATGGAGGGTGAAAGACTGACGAAGAGAGTGTATGTGAGTGAGGTGGAGGGGGGAAGAGGGAGGGGGAGGCCGAGAATGAGATGGAGGGATGGGGTGGAGAGGTATATGAGAGAGGGGGGTGTGAGTTGGGAGCAGGGCAGTGAGATGGCGGGGGAAAGGGCGACTTGGAGGCGATTTGTTTGTGGCCACCCCAAACGGGATTGAGGCGTCTGGCAATAGATAGATAGAGAGATAGAAAAGAGGAAGGATAAAGTAAAAAAAAAAACTGTTACTTTTAATTATCAAAAGTAATGTACTACTTAAAGCTGCTGAAGAGAAAGAGGAGGAATAAAACTTTTGAAGGCAGCTGTACTTTCTTAGTGAAGGTGTTATCAATGAGAAAATCTATTTTTGAGAGTAAAAAAGAAATTAAGAAAACACGACAAAAGAAGATGAAAATGGCAGGTGAGAGAGAGAGAGAGAGAGAGAAATACTGCCTACCTTTAAGCACGGTAATTTCGCTAGGAGAGTACTATTCCTTCCCTCAGGTAAGTACACGTATTATACCTCAGGGAGTTTTGAATTTTAGAGGAGAAAATCTTGGGAAATAAAGAAAAACTCCTGGAAGGTAATAATCTGAGGACATTATAGGAGTAATTCTGATCTAATAGTGGTATCTTAGAAATGCTGCCCCCCCCCCTCTCTCTCTCTCCAGTTAATTTCCCACAACATAATAGCAGAACAAGACATTATTTAATTCTCTCTCTCTCTCTCTATCTCTCTCTCTCTTTTTAATTAATTTCCCACAACACAATAGTAGAATACGACACTACATCAGCTCTATCATTCTTTCCATAACACTTCTTCGTGATTAGCACCATACTCCAGTGCCAAGCTTCACGTTACAGCTGAGCACTGGAGATGCAGACACGGGAATACTGGGCCAAAACGAAGTGAAAGGATTATAGTATTTATTTCATTTCATTCTTGCTACCTCCAGACGATTTTCCTCAGCTTAGGGCACCTCTCTTGGACTGAAGGGGTTAGTGAAGGCTGTATCTAACCCCTCCAGTTTCAAAAAGGTCTCTCCTGTGCTGAATAAAATCGTCTGTAGGCTGCAAATTAATATAAAAAAAAATAAATAAGTAAAAATAAATCAATAAACAGGAAAAAATAAAAAAAAGGGAAAATAAATGGGAAAAAGTCATCGAAGTGAAAGGGTTAAGGAAGCACCGTAACACCTTTTCCTTGGCTATTTTTTCCTGCATATCTATACCTTACGATTTTCCTCATCAATATCTAGTGTTTTTTCACCCATTCACTGTGAGGACGTGTTTCTTGTCTCTTATGCTATTTACAGACGATTTTCTACAGCACGGGAGAGATTTTACAAACCGGAGGGGTTTAGGGAGGCCTTCTTTACCCTTTTAAGTTGGGAGGGTTTTTTCCTGGTTAATAAAATCGTCTGGAGGTAGCGCGAAAAAATTAATTCCGTTTACTAAGGAAATTACAGGAAATCTTTTTTACTATCAGGAGGGGTTGGTAAGCTGAATAAAATCGTCTGGGAGCAGTAAGAGGAAAATAAAAATGGCGTTCTCAGGCTGAATAGGTTACAGGTGGGTTCGTTACTCGATTACGTAACTTTTTTCGACTCTACGGAACTCGATTAACGATGTGATTTTTTTTTCATTCGACACGCGCCCTGACGACTGACAGGTGATCAATGAATTTTGGGAATACATTATTATTATTATTATTATTATTATTATTATTATTATCATCATCATCACCACCATTATTCTGCTTTCATCATCATTATCATCATCAATATTATTAATATTATTATTATTATTATTATTATTATTATTAGGGAGGGAGAGGGAGGGGTAGACCGAGGATGAGGTGGAGGGATGGAGTTGAGAGGTATATGAGGGAGGGAGGGGTGAGTTGAGGGGAGGGGAGTCAAATGGTGGGTGACAGAGTGACTTGGAGGCGTTTTGTCTGCGGCCACCCTTTGCGGGATTAGGGCGTCGGGCTATAGATAGATAGATAGACAGATTATTATTAGGGAACTACTGACGTGTTTACATCTTCATTACGTTGACGTCATTTACACCTGGTCCTCGCTTCCTCCAGACGATTTACTTCAGCACAGGAGAGCTCCATGGTAGTGAAATGGTTAAGTGAGCTGTATAAAATCCCCCCAGTTGGAAAAGTCTCTCGTAAGCTGAATAAAATCGTCAAGAAATAAAAGGAATGAAGGAGTTATGACGTTTCAGCTCTCTCTCTCTCTCTCTCTCTCTCAACAGACATTTCTATAGTTCCTTCACCTTCACCTGGCCCAAATTTTCTTTCCTTTTGCAGCTTATTTTATGAAGGTCAGTGCCATAAAGAGACAATGCTAAGGCTCCACATCCTGTCAACACCACTTCTTCGTGACTAGCATCATATTCTGCCGTCAGTCTTGTCACAATTCTATACAAGATGGAGAGATAGCAATTTTAGGCCAAGTTAAAGTGAAGAAGGTATAGTAATTTTCCCCTCTTCCCTGATCCTACTTATTCCTTTCCCCTCACTATCAATCCCTTACTATTTTTTTCCTCTTCCTCTCCCCTCCTTCGTAGTTCTCTCTCTCTCTCTTAGCCGTTCTCAGCTTTTCCTCTCCCTTTTCACTCATCCTCGTCCTTTCTTCTCTTTTCCAGACCTCTTCCAATCCTTTTCCTCTATTTTCCTATATTTTTCCCTCATCCTTGCCATTTCCTTGCCTTCCCAGACCTTTTCTAGCCATTTTTTTCCTCACTTCCTATCCACTTTCCTTCACATCAGCTTTCTTCTCTCTATTCCAAACCTCCTCCAACCCTTCCTCCTCCCTCTCTAACCTTTGCCCTTCACTCCAAGGACTTTTCAATCCCTTTCCTATTCTCTTCTCCTCTCTCTCTCTCTCTCTCTGTTGTCCCCTCACTCCCCATCGTGTGTGGACAAGGGGAAGGGGGGTTGACAAAAGCACCCCTTCATCCACGCCCCATAAACCCATAACCAGGTGAGGTAGGCCTACAAACCCGACTGATTTATGGCAGAAACGCGCGTCCATATTCAAATTTCACAAGTGGCCTCCTCAGCTCCGGGTATCACGGCTGCTTTTCGTATGCAAATTTTTGTTAGCTACGTCCCCCCCCTCCTCCTCTCCCCCTCTCTCTTTCACTTTTCCTCCCCCTACGGAGTTTAGAATGGACATGGAGGCTATTCTCTTTATTTAGATTGGCTCACTTTCTTCTCTCTCTCTCTTTTTTTTTTTCCCCCCCCTCGTCGCGGGTATGCTTCTTGGGTGAATAATGGCGGTCTTTTCATTTTTTATTTTTTGGGGGGGACTTTTATTCTTTTTTTTTTATAGGGGTAATGAATCATCTTGGTGTAACCGGCCGCCCTTGCCTCGTTAGTCCTGACACTGGTGCTAGTTATACAGTGTGGATAATTGGGTGGTTGGTGGTAGTTAAGGGAACTGGAGGAGAGGGTGGTGGTGATAGTGGTGGCGATAGAGGCTGGACGGGGTGATGGTGTGTGGTGGTGGTGGTCGTGGTAGTGGTGGGTGTTGTCGAAGTGGTTGGGGTTGTGAGTGTTGTGATATGTTGTAGCTGTGATATGCTGTAGTGGTGGGAAGGGTTGTAGCTGCAGTGGATGGGGTTGTGAGGGGTTGTGGTGCGTTGTGGTATATTGCAGAGGTAGGAAGTTTTGTAGCGGAAGTGGTGCAAGAGGTGAATGGCAATGATAATAGCCTTGAGTGTTGTGGTGGTGGTATGTTGTGGTGGAAGCAATGGTTGTAGTGAACATGGCAGGGGTTGTAGTGGTGGTGATGTGTTTTAGCGGTGGAGATCCGGGTGGAGGTGGTATACTGTACTGTAGTGGCGAGTGAGTATTGTAGCAGTAGCCCTAATGGTGACAGCAGTGAGTATTGTAATGGTGATGATAAATGTTGTAATGAACGTTTGATAATAATTGTAGGAGGAAGCCTAACTGCAGTAGCTAAGATATGAGTGATGTAGTAGAGACAGCTGTAGTAAGCGTAACAATAATGACTGAATTGTAGTAGTAGTAGTAGAGAGTACAAATATATTCCTAACTACTGTGACGAAAATAGTATAGAGAAAAAGAGTTGTATGCTTATAACGTAAATGACTAAGGAGAATTGCAGCCCACAGTTTTGACATATTTGCACAACGCTAATGGTTATGAGGTGTAATTAGCCTGCATCCCTCATGACTGAGAGCAGTTAGCAATGACACAGAGGGACCAGACAGGTATATGCGTCACCTGGGCTAGCAAATAAAACAATAAAATAAAAATGGGGCTTCCCTTATCCTTTGCGACAAAAATTTTAAGCATAGGACGGTACTAAACACTGCTAAGACAGTCATAGGAAAAAAAAATAGTGATAATAGTTGTGGTAGTCATAGTACAGTAGATACTTAAATAGGCCCACGTATTCCCGTCGGTCCCTAACACGTTTTCCCAAGCGATTTATTTACTTTGTTACACCTTACTGTCCTCTTCTGTGCTACACAAATCCTCTCAATATCGCCATACTGTGCACAGTTACAAAGGGATATTAATCAGCCATACCCCGAAAATAAATCGCCAAGGAAGAGGCGTTAGGGAGCTTCCTTAACCAACAAGAATACGAGCCATAGTGTCAACCCCTTCAACCCAACGACGTACTTTATTTATTCTTACTAATTTCAGACGATTTTATTCAACTGCAGGACCTCTAGTAGTAGGAGGGATTAATTAAGGCTATATCTAACCCCTCCAGTAAAAAAAAATCTCCCCTCAGCTGAATAAAATCGTCTGGAAGTGGGAAGAATTTAGTGAAAGGGGAGTTCATCGGGTTGAAAGGGGTAATCCGGCAGTGATAAGAGAGAAAGAGTATACACTGTTGAGGGCGTGAGTTAAAGCAGTATTGGTAGGTGTTGGAAGTGATGATGATGATGATGATGATGATGATGAAGAGGAGGGGGAGAATGACAATGACGATGACGACAACGATGAGGATGAAGAAGACGACGACGACGACGATGAGCAGAAGGGCGGGAAGGATGACGACGACGACGATGATGACAATGAAGATGACAACGACGACGATAACGATGATGACGAAGATGACACTGACGACTACGATGATGATGATGATGATGATGATGATGAAGAAGATTCGTGTAGCATTTACGTTTATTTACAAGGACAAAATAAAAGAGAAAAACAGCAATATTATAAAAAAAAATAAAAAAGATGCAAATACTGGACACGAAAAACCATGGAGAGCAAAAGTAAGATTCACAAGAAAAAAGGAGAAAAAAAGGGAAGAGGAGACGAAACGAAGATAAAGATGACGAAAAGGGGCATACAGAAGAACGAATATAAGTGAGAAGAATTATACATCATTTATCGTTACTTGAAGAAACGGAAATGAAGGAAAATAATGGGCGAATAATGAAAATCTGTGAATGACAATGAAAATAATCACAGTTGGAAATATTAAGAGATAGATACTTAAACAGACAGGTAGATAGATGGATAGATAGGTAGATAGACAGATAGATAGATAGATAGATAGGCAGACAGATAGACAAGCAGATTGACAAAGAGATAGACAAATAGACTGATGAACGGACGGATGGAAAGATAGAAGGAAGGAAGGAAGGAAGGAAGGAATGATGGATGGATGGATAGATGGAAGGATGGATGGATGGACAGATATATAAACAGACAGCTAAAAAACAGGTAGATAGAAAGACAGATGTAGATACAGTATATGAATAGACATAGGCAGACAGATAGATAGACACAGATTACGATAGAGACAGAGGCAGAGACAGAAAGAATTATTTACGGTAGCACAGAAACAAAACGAAAAACAAACAAATGCCAAGAAACCAACCAGCCGAAAACAAGGGAATCCATAAAAGGCAAAGGAAGGCAGTGAAGGCGAGAGAAAAAGATATATATCGACTCCAAAGAAAATCTGAAACAAGGAAGGGAAAAAATCTGAAAAAAGTGAGAAAACAGAAGCCATGGTATTGAAAAATGACACACACACACACACACACACTCACTGTTTCTTCCCTCTTCTTCTTCCTCCTCCTCCTCTTTCTCCCTATCCTCCTCTTCCTCTCAGTTTCTCCTTGTACCTCAGTCATTGTACAGTAACCTATTGTTTATTCTTCCTCTTGTCCTCTTCTCTCTCCCTTTTATTTTTCCCCACTTCCTCGTCCAGGTCTTCATCATCTTCTTCCTCCTCTCAGTCTCTTCTTGTTACCAAATCTGTGACCTCTTCTTCCCTCCTCTCTCTGTATCCTCTTCACTCTTGCAATTCCCCCTCTCCCTTTCTCCTATTCCACGTCCTCCTCTTCGTTTCAGTCTCTCCTTATGCCCTAACTTCTTTACCTTAGTACAATACGTCTTTATATTTTACTTCTGCTTTTGTCACAAGATTTTACTCAGCTTAGGAGAGACCCAGCACACTAAAAAGGATTAATGAATGCTCTCTCTAACTTCTTCCGTTCGTGGTCTCTCCCAGGATGAGGGATTCTGTCTATTTGTAGCAGAAGTATAAGGTAAATTTAGGGTCGACGTCAAAAGGCGCTTGTCCGGGGTGCTCATCTACGTAACTAAGCCTCAGAGCATGTACGATATTTAAGCACTAGCTTTGGATACTGTTTTCCTCTGTGTGCATTTCCTACTGCCTATGACCTCCTGTGTTTTAAACGAACGAATCCTGAATTTGGTTCTCTGTTATTTTGTTTATATTTTTTCTTTGAGGGAATAATCTCGTGGACTTCTAGCCTTTGGTTCCTTCTTCCTTGCACACACACAAAAAAAGGACGCTGTATCATCATGTTAATTATTTTACCTACCAACCCACACACACAAAAAATAAATAAATAAATAAATAAATAAAAAACGTGAGTCGAATGAAGTTAGATGCCAGTACCTCCTATTCTACCTCTCTCTCTTAACCTTCCCTGCATCCTCCTCCTCCTCCTCTTCTTCCTCTTCCTCCTCCTCTTCCTCTCTTTAACCCCCTAAAAACCAACAGGCCACTAACTCATCCCCCCTACAAGCATTATGGCCATCAACTGACCCCTCTACCCCTCCATTACCTCCTATATTCACCCTTACCTACATAATATCCCTCCATTTAACTCTCCCTCCATCCTTCCACCTCTCTCTCGCTCTCTCTCTCTCTCTTTCGTAAGTCCGTACTCTCGTCTGCTACATGGCTCCATAGTATCTTATTTTTTCTTCTTTTTTTCTAGTATGGAAAAAAAAAAATCTTATTTGCACGAGATTACGTCCGTTTGTCTTTCTTCAATAGTCTATTCACCTTAAGCTGGCGCATATTTTCGTCTTTTTGCAACTTATGTCGCGTAGGTCAGTAGCATAATAAGAAAAAAATCCGGCTCAATATCCATTCCACCGCACTTCTTCGTGACTAGCGGTAAATTACAGCGTTCATCTCTTCCTACAGCTAAGTATTAAAGGTGGAATGATGGCAATTTTAGGCCAAGTTAAAATGGAGAGAGTATTTGATTTTCTTCTTTTCTAACCCTACCATCGGTTCCTACCATCCCTACAGCCACCCTACCATAACCCACCACCCATACAACCATGCTACCACACCCACCACCACAATATAAACCACAACTACAACCAAGTAATCATCCTACAACTACGCCTACCATCTCACAACGCCCTTACTACTATCCTCTCCACCACTCCTTTATCTCCCTTACAACCACCTCATTAACCACAACTACAACCACACTACCACCACAACAACCACCACCTCTATGACTAACCAGAACCACCCCACTCCAATTTCTACTCCAACAACCACTTCACTATCCACCTTACCAACCACAATCAGACTACCATCGACATGTTCATGCCCCTCACCACTCCCATAACAATCCCTCCACAACCATCCTTTTATCTACTACCACCACTGTTATATCTATCTGCACTAACCCTTACCATTCCACCACACAACCATTCAACTATCCACTCCCACCACTATATCTACCCCAGCACATCACAATCACAATCACCCCTACCATTCTCACCCCTACAACCAGCCTACATCAACGTAACCACCTCACATCCACTACAGTATCTAATCCTATCCCGTATTTACCCTACCACAGTCACAGTCACCCTTACTATACCTACCAATACATGCACTATACACCACTACTATAACTTTCTAATTCATCACCCTGATTGCCACCCCCTTCACCATCCCCACCAACCCTCACCCTCTCTATACCCCACCCCATCTCCTTATACCTCCTCTGCCACAACCAATCCAACCACTCCCTCACCTGCCACCCTTACAATCATCCGCAATACCACTACAACCACCACAACCATCTCTTATCCACTCCACACCCCCTCCTCACCCCTACAATCCTAACTGCCACCCTGCAACCCACTACAGTCATCTCCATACCAGCATCTGCCACCACTTCAACCCTCCCTACACGGCGCCCCCTCCTTCATATACAAGATGATAGTGTCCAATATACGACTTCCACTCCAATCACCCCTACAGTTCTAACCACTCCCTCCCCTGCAACCCCACAACCCCTACATTTCCCCTACCTCCCCCTCCATTCCCCATCCCCTACAAAAACTCCAACCCTATATAACTCCCACCACCCCTAGTTCCAACCACCCCCTCCCCACAATCCCTACGACCCCCTACAACCACCCTCACCACCCCTACAACTCCCCTACCTCCCCCACAGTTCTAACCACTCCCTCCCCTACAACTCCCCTACCTCCCCCTCCACTCCCCATCCCCTACAAAAACTCCAACCCTATATAACTCCCACCACCCCTAGTTCCAACCACCCCCTCCCCCACAATCCCTACGACCCCCTACAACCACCCTCACCACCCCTACAACTCCCCTACCTCCCCCTCCTCCACGCCGCGCCCCTGTATCTGCTGGTGGAGGCCTGTAAAAACTCCTGGTGTGGTAACGTATGGCTTCCGTCGGTGGGCACATCACCTGACGCCGCGATCCTGGGGTCAAAGGTCACGCTGGGAGGAGGGGGGTCAGAGTTATGAAGGAAAAAACAGGAAAAGATATAAAATGGGACGCACATGGATGATTACCTGTATAACCTGCCACTTCAGTCCGGTGACGAATTTAGTTACTATATTCGTGTAATCTGCAGACGATTTATCACACACACACACACACACACACACACACACACACACACACACACACACACACGTCTCCTGCGTTTGAACAAATGTGTCGTACTGGTCTGATCACTGTTTTTAAGAATAACGTTTCAAATAAAAACACACCAAAAAAAAAACCTATGTGCTCAGGTCCGAAAAAAACTGTCCCACTCAAAGGAAACTACGCAAAAAGGAATCAGTTCAATCGTCCTTCATTACGAGTCACCTGGACACACGGCGATAGAAAGGTGAGCAGCACAGGTAAGGTAGAGCAAGATTTGACAGGCTCTCTAGCACTTGTTTTTTTACTTTTATTTTTTTGTATTCAGATGAGAGCTTAATTTTCCCTTTTCCGTTATGTCTGCAAATAATGCCGACCCTGTAATGAGATAAATGACCTACAGGAAACTATTGGTGTGACCTCAAAAATAAATAGCTTAGGAAAAGGTGGCAGACTGTCTCTTAAGTCGACGAGAATATGTACTTGAAAATACTAGTGAACTAATGCATTACAGCAGTAGTAGTAGTAGTAGTAATCGTAGTAGTAGTAGTAGTAGCCCATAGCTCATCTGAAACGAAAACGCAGTGCAGTGCTGGATGAAGCTGCCTTTCTCCTGCAATCCTCCATCCTCTTTACGGGGGATAGGGAGTAAACTAAGGGATATTTATACAGTCGGGCAATGAACCCGCCTGGTTATATTCGTGCCACCACATGAAGACGTCGTTTTCCAATATTGCACAACAGTAGAAGCTTTAAAAAAAAAATGATAGTATGTATGCTGCATGCCCGCCTTTAAGAGCAAGGCATGAGGAGAATGCAGAGTGTCCATTGCAACAACGGTAGTAAAGTGATACACGCTGCAACAAAGAGAGAAACAAGAGAGGGTGGAAGTTAGAGGAGGAGAGCTGACAAGGCGAACATCTTTGATTCTTCTCTGACGAAAAGAGGTGTGTGTGTGTGTGTGTGTGTGTGTGTGTGTGTGTGTGTGTGTGTGTGTGTGTGTGTGTGTGTGTGTGAGAGAGAGAGAGAGAGAGAGAGAGAGAGAGAGAGAGAGAGAGAGAGAGAGAGAGAGAGTTTTAGGTCTAATGTAGAACTGGACTCCCTCCTCGGAGGGAGAGTGACAGTCAAAATTAACCCTTGCCCATGCTGACTAGGTCCGAATGAAGATGACCTTTGAGCCTGTGGTCGGTATTCATCCATATTACGTGGGCTGGTAGGCAAAATGAGCTACCAGGGTAACACTTCGGAATGGTAACTTGGATCAAATACACTGACAGATAGACAGATAGGGACAGATCGACAGACTGATAGACAGACAGACAGACAGACGGATAGAGATAGATCGACAGACAGACAGACAGACATAAATACTGAGGGACTAGTCATATCGTGGTTGGGTAGCAGATTCACTTAAATCCAAGCAGGATCACTAAGAGAAGGAAACACACGCATCCTACAGTCGGTCTCAGGGTGGACACTTTGGTCTTACCCTTTGACCTTAACCTTCGACCGATTGTTCTCAAGATCGTATTACCACATTCTTGCCTGACCCTTAACATTTCTACCAAGTTTCGTCCAAATCGGCCCAACTTTACCTGAGTTGATATGAGCCGGTGGCCTTAACATTTGGTTTATTAATCTTACACTACTACTACTACAACTACTACTATTACTACAACAGCAACAACAACAACTACAAGAACAACTTCTACTACTACTACTACTACTACTAATCAATGGCTGACTTTCAACCCGTCCATCACGTCTCAAATCAAATCAAAACCCGTACAGCTTAAGGACCGTCCCTATGACCCTACTCTGTGACCTTGACTTCTGACCGATTTCCTCCAAAGTTTATTCCCTTGTTCCCCCTCAACCATTATAAAAAATTTAGTGCCATTCCATGCTATACATTTTCCATAATATTACAGACACAAACAGACAAACTAACCAGCCAAACGCATAACCTTCTCGCGCTACGTGCACGGGTATAAAAGGGAAGTAATTACGACCTTAATGCCAACTCTGAATTAACGTAAAAAACAAAAATGGTGCACCAGAAAAATATATAAAATGCAGGTACAGGGATATAATGTCATTTATACTCCTTCATAAAAATAAAGATAAATCAAAAGCTAAATACATAAATACATACCTACAAACATACACATACATACCCATCCAGCCATACAAAAATACATAAAGCAAACACTGTACACACATACATACGGACATACATATATACATAAATACATACAAACAAACAGTACATACATATTTATATACATATACATATATACATACATACATACATAAAGCAAACACTGTACACACATACATACAGACCCACCTATCTACATACATACATAAATACATAATGGAAACACTGTACACACACATACATAAGGACCTGCATACATACATACATACATACATACATACATAGAGCAAACACTGTAGACGCACACATACATACACACACAAACACATGAATAAATACATACATACATACATACATACATATATAACATGAAGGAAAATATACAGTAATACAGAAAACACAATAACTACGAAGTCAAATGGATATGAACGACTATGAAACTGGAGGCTGGGGGGAATAGGAGTGAAATCAGTAAATGGAAAAAGAGAGCAGCCTGTTAGTGAGAGTGAGAGAGAGAGAGAGAGAGAGAGAGAGAGAGAGAGAGAGAGAGAGAGACCATGGCAACAAAGCGTATACTCTCTCTCCCTCTCCTACACAGCGTCCAGCCTCCCCTCACTCGCCCTCTCTCAACCCTCCCACCCTCCCTCCACGCGCTCAGCTTTCTCTCTCACTTCCCCTCCCATCCCCCCTCCCTCTCTCTCTCTCTCTCTCTCGCTCCCCTCGACAAGCACTGATCGCCATTTTGCAAGCACTTCTGCCCCTTTTTCGACAACATGTCCGACCAGGAAATTCGGGATTTTCGTATTTCGCCTCCACTTCTTACGGATTTTTTTTTTTTATTACGATGGCTGGATCTGATTTTACCTCGTCATGCACAGAGTTATTTGATCCCTTCACTACGATGATGTATTAGTGTAGTTTATTTCGGCTGTACCCAGGTCGCAAAGTCTCTCTCATGCTGCATAAAAAAGTTCGGAGATTCTTCATTACCAGCATCACTCTCATCATCATCATCATCAACTTCATCATTATCATCACCATCATCATCAACTTCATCATTATCATCATCATCTTAAGTCTGTAAGCAGTCGGATTTACAGATGTCTCTCCCATCTTTCTCCACTCTCACCTGCTGGCCTTTTTTTTTTTTTTTTTTCATCTAATCCCAGCAAACCTCCAGTTCTCACCTCGCCATCTTGTCCTCTGTCTGTCTCTTCCTCTCACTCCATCTCTGGATTGTAATTCGTCGTCCATCTGTTATAAGTTGTACAATGGACGTGACCAGGCCATATCTACTAATACTTCTTACTTTATTATATCTTCAAATTCTGTCTGTTGCCTTATCCACGAAGCATTCTTTTCCTCTCTTCACGTGACACCTACAGTAATCCTTTATATCCCTCTGTAATCACCCCTAAGTGTACAGTCCAAGGATTTAGACTCCGTTACCAATCCATGAGCTGAGCAGGCAGGGTACAAAGATTATATGACCATCATATAAAACAAAAGGACAAATACCTATTCTTCACGTAATTACCTCGTTTACCAAGAGCCATCCATCCCATTCCTGTTCCTCGTTTCATTTCACTGTCATGAACTGGGACTGTCATAACTGTTTGCCCTAAGTATACGTACTCGTACAAGATTCTTCAACACATTCTAGTTCTTCATCTTTTGTCTTTACTAGAAGGGCCTGAATGTGTCTCTTAAGCATAATTTTCGTCATCTTCGGTTCTAAGCTTACCCTCACACTCTCTACGTTCAGATTAGCAATTTTTTCTTGTAGTTCCTCCTATATTTTCCTGGAAAGAACTGTCGTCTGTAAATCTATGGCTGTTCAATCGCCCACGGTTAATGTTGGTTCCTTTGTCGTCCCAATCAAAATTTCTGAATGTCTAGGAAAGGTTGTGTGTGTGTGTGTGTGTGTGTGTGTGTGTGTGTGTGTGTGTGTGTGTGTGTGTGTGTGTGTGTGTGTGTGTGTGTGTGTGTGTGTGTGAAAGAGGCAACTGAAAGAATATAAGCGAGAATAAAGTGATGATATTTGAAAGAGGCGTGGAGACGAACCGTGATGCGGGATGAACACCATACATGAATGAAGAATGCAAAAGTTTCCAGGTCTTAAGATCGACTTGAGGACAAACACAATACTATGGAGGAAAGACTGAAGGAAAAGGTGCAACAGGGAAGGAGGACAGCAGATGCAACACTGAACACAGCAATAAGCAAATGAAAGGCAGGAGGCACGACACAACAGCATGCAATCTTCAACACTTACGTACAGCAGAGAAACGTGGACAATTATTGAAGGACAGAAGTCTGGGGGAAGAGTTACCGAATATACGTATAGCTCGTCCATCTTAACTAGGCGGAGATTTGCGTCCTTTTGTAGCTATTTCCCGTATTTCCAAGGCAGATTAAAAAAAAAAATCATTCTTATCCTTATCATGGTACTTCTCCCTCTGACTAGCACCATTTTCCGGTGATAAAATTTTGTAATCTCTTAGCACTGAAGATAGGGAGTTTTAGGCCAGGATAAAGTGAACTGACACTAGTTTTATCTCTGATGTGTCTGCAAAATGTCAAGGGGGGACAGACGGAACAGTGAATGAGTTGAAGGAGGAAGTGTGGAGGTTGATGTGTTAAAAAAAAAAAAAAAGACTAAATTTCAGATCTGTCTATCTATCTACTTGTCTCAGATCTGTCTACTGTATCTATCTACTTGTCTATCAACCAGTCAACCAATCAATCTATCTATTAAGCTGTCTGTATCTACTGACCGACACAATGCTTATGTCACAGCTCAGTAACAATCTAATCTCTCCACTTGGAGATCGGTCTCCTCCTCCTCCTTCTCCCAGCCACCTAACTCCCATGCACTCTCTTAGTCAGTCTTTCACTCTGCATCCGCTCCACATAGCCGGATATGAGGTGGATAGGCCATTGGAGCGGGTGGAGAGTGAGACCAAGAATGATGAGAAAAATGAAGAGAGGAATGAATGAAAAGAAGAAGTAATGAGAAGATCAAGGTGAGGGATGAGGCAGGGGTTTAATAATTCCTTCAATCCGATGACGTGATTTTGATTCTGATTACCACTTACGGAATTTAATTCAATATTGGAATGACCTTGCTTAGCGAGAGAATAAAGTTTGTATCTAAATCCACTAGTTCGCGAAATCACCTAACTTGAAGAAATCGTTAGAGGGTAGTATGAAAAAAAATAAATAAATAAATAAAAAAATAAAAGAAGGAAAGAACTACCCCCCTCATACTGAAGGGGTTAATAATGAAGATAGGTGATGTGTCGTGGGAGGAAGGGGAGCTATATTTTACTATACTCTGTCCACTCTAACCTGGCCCAAAATTGCCATCTCTCCATCTTGAACACTGAGCTGTAATAACAAATCAGCCTTGGAAAATACTGCTAGTCACGAGGAAGTGGTATGGGCCGGGATTTAGAGGCGTAGTAGTGTGTTATTCTGCCTCTGTACTAAGGGGAATAGACCGTAGGAGACCAAAAATCTCCCAAGGTAATGTGGACGAACGAAAGGACCAGAAATACTTAAGGTCCTTCCATCGAGGTCACCCCTTATCGCATGGGGTGTAGGAAATATATAAAGACAGACACATATCAGGAAATAATCTCTGTATTTTCATGAAGTTGCCATTTTAATATTTCTACCAGCGTTTCCTGTACCTGAGTATAGTTCACCTGATGTATGTGTATGTATTATGACACAGGAAGCAAGAAATGTATTCATGAACAAAGTATTATGTTCACCAGGATTCACACACAATTTACAAACAGAAAATAAAAAAAGATATATACTTCCATGACATCTGCTTCGGCACCTATATAAATATATTTTTTTTTTTTCAAGCAGTCGAATGAGAAATGAGTATCGCCATAAGTTTGTATTTAAATTTTTATGGGAGGAAGATTTTACTTGTTTTTTTTTTATTATGATATGAGCTAGACATTTCATAAGGATAAAGGAAATTACTCTTATTAACATTTAAACATATCTCATGAACTTTTCAACTCAGTGATTATTTCTTCTTTTATTTTCTTATCTCCTGGGAATTTTCATCACCTTAGGATAGACTTTTAAAAATGGAATGGTTAGGTGTAGATTTTATTAACTCTTTCACTAGTAAATGAAAATATCTGAAGGTAACGATCGTGAAGGATAAAATGCATAATTACAGAAAGGATGTTTACTTAAAATTCTTGATCATAGAAAGGTTTGTTGATCTTAACTCCTAAAAGATTGATTAGGTATCTATTTTACTCTAACACCTGACACTATTATCCCCCACAGGTAAACTCCTCATTATTCCCCACAAGTAAATTCCTCATTATTCCACACAGGTAAACTCCTCATTATTCCACACAGGTAAACTCCTCATTATTCCACACAGGTAAACTCCTCATTATTCCACACAGGTAAACTCCTCATCATCCCCCACAGGTAAACTACTCATTCCAAACACGTAAACTCCTCATTCCACACAGGTAAACTCTTCATTATTCTCCACAGGTAAGCTCCTCATTCCACACAGGTAAACTCCTCATTATTTCACACACGTTAACTCATTACTCCCCACAGGTAAACTCCTCACTCCACACAGGTGAACTCTTCATTATTCCCCACAGGCAAACTCCTCATTATTCCCTACAGGTAAACTCATTATTCCCCACAGGTAAACTCCTCATTATTCCTCACAGGTTAACTCCTCATTATTTCTCACAGGTAAGCTCCTCATCATTCCCCACAGGTAAACTAGTCATTATTCCACACAGGTAAACTCCTCATTCCACACAGGTAAACTCCTCATTATCCCCCACAGGTAAGCTCCTCATTGTCCCACACAGGTAAACTCCTCACTCCACACAGGTAAACTCCTCACTCCACACAGGTAAATTCCTCATTCCCTACAGGTAAACTCCTCATTATTCCACACAGGTAAACTCCCTCGTCCCAAGATCTTATGCATACCCACAGGCCGTGAAAAGGGACGAGGGTGTGGGAAAACAAGGACGTAGAGAGAAAGGACAATAAGCACAGAAATGGTTACTGAATTGGCTAGGACACGCAGCCGAAAGCAGTGTATTCTAAACTGGCTAGCTGTAACACTATCTAAGAACCATTACACTGCAGAATAATTAGCTAAAGAAATGGTATTACGAAAGCTCCAGCCACCTTTCATACGACACTCTCTTCGTCTCTGCCTGTTGTCTTCAGAGTATTTTTTGAACAACACAAATTTCTTTTTTTTTGTGCACACGTGTTCATATAGTAACCCAATGGCTGCTAGTATTTTCACATATAAATAATTAAATAAGAAACAGTGAATAAGGAACAAAAATAAACTGCTTGCATCAACGAGAAAGTGAGATTTATATCCTGGGGTTAAGGTTCAGTTTAAAATTAATTAATGGCAAGAGTAATATATTGCCATTAAAACATTACAGTCACTATAGGGTAATTTATATGGCTTTACTACACACGCACGCGCGCGCACACGCGCACACACACACACACACACACACACACACACACACACACACACACACACATCCGAGAGAGAGAGAGAGAGAGAGAGAGAGAAAGGAGCCGGACTCTCCCCATCAGAAACTGAACAAAATCGTCTTGAGATGGTATGGAAAAATGAAAGTTTTCGCAGGGCAGGGGGTTGAAAGACTCCCACGCCCGACACACACAAAAATAAATAAATAAATGAAAAGATACCCAGACCAAAAACCAAGACGGACCTTCCCCTCTCCCTTTGGAAGGCCAGAGCCACCTTCCGAACGAGGTGATTTGCTCGAGATAAGCACCCCATAATCACTCTACTCAGACCATGATCGCCCGTTTCCTTAGTCGACGGGGGAGGGGAAGGAGGGAAATAAGGTGGGGGGGGGCAATGGGGTGTAAGTCTGGGAGAAAAGATAGAATTAAGGAAAACTAAAGAGGCAGAGAGTATGACTATATATATATATATATATATATATATATATATATATATATATATATATATATATATATATATATATATATATATATATATACACACACACACACACACACACACACCAGGAATATATTTAGATATATATGTACAGACAGACAGATATATAGATAGGAAGATGGGTACAAGCACTACGAATGCAAAGGAAAAAACGGTTATATAATGCAGAAACGAGGAAGCAATTATAGACATAAGGAAGACAAAACAACGTGTTACTTGTTACAATGGAAAAAAATGATGACACAAATAGCAAGAGGAAGAGAGGAGAAAAGGGAGAAGAGACAAGGAGAATGAAGGAATGGGAGCTTAGGCTGGGAAGAATATGGCAAGCAGGTAAATGGGACAAACTGTAAAATAAAAACAGGAAAACACATGAAGATGGAAAATGAGGAAAAAAAGGGGGAGGAAAAAGGAGAGAGACCAACTGAAGAATACTGGAAAATGGAAAATAAGAAAGTAACACAAACAGAGAAGAAAAAGACTATCTATCTATTTATATACCTAGGCTGCTTCCCCCAAGGAAAGGGAGGTAGCCGAGACAGGACGACACACTCCCCATTTACTCATCCATTCAAAACACATTCATTCGCATCTTAGCCCCAAAGGGGAGAACGGACAGATCCTCACCGCACCACACCGCACAAGGGTCAACTGCGCAATGCAATCAGTGACATCCGCAGCAGGGCCCGACAGCAGAGCTGGTTTACCCCAGCCACATCATAACAGACCCATCCCCTTACCCGCACCTGGCCTGACTAGCTGATCAGACCAAATGCGGGAGAATATCCCCTCAGGGCTGCGTCATCACTTATTCATTCACAATTTCTCTCCATTTATTTCTGTCACGCACAGCCACTCTTCCTTGCTCAACAGACATCCCTCTCGCATCCAGCGCTCTCTTCACACTGTCCATCCATCCTATTCGTGGTCTTCCTCTCAGCCTTACACCTCTCACATCAGATCTAGTTATCTTTTTCACCAATCGCTCATTATCCATTCTCTCCATATGCCCAAACCATCGCAACACCCTCTGCTCAACTCTACCAGCCATCTCCTGAACAACTCCAGTTCTCCTTCGCACTTCATCATTCCGCACTCGATCCATTCGCGTCACTCCACACATACTCCTCAGACACCTCATCTCCATTACATTCAAACTTTTCCTCTCTGCTACACCCATATTCCATATTTCGGCCCCATATAATGCAGTCGGTACCACAACACCCTCATACAGCCTTCTCTTTACATCCATTCTAAGCGAACGACATCTAAACACTTTTTTCATTCCTCCCAGCACCTTTCCTACTTCATTTATTCTAAACTTCACTTCTGCATCTATTCTTCCATCCACAGCAACATGTGACCCTAGATATTTAAAACACTCTACCTCCTCAAGCAACTCGCCATTCAAAACTATATTCATCCCCCTACCATCTACCAACCTCGTAAACTTCATCATTTTACTCTTATTCTCATTTACTTTCAATTTCCTCCTTTCACACACCCTTCCAAACTCCTCTACCAACTGTCTCAATCTCTCCTCTGAATCAGCCACCAGTGCAGTATCATCTGCAAACAGCAGCTGCTTCAGATTCCACTCTCCACCATCAACATTCACCAGACTCAGACCTCCACCTAAAACTCTTGCATTCACCTCCCTTACAACACCATCCATGTAAATATTAAACAACCAAGGCGACATCACATATCCCTGTCGCAGCCCCACTCTCACAGGAAACCAATCACTCACAGCATTTCCCACTCTTACACACGCTCTACTATTTACATAAAAACTTTTCATCCCTTTTAGTAACCTACCATCAAGTCCATACAATCTTAAAACAGTCCACAAAGCCTCCCTATCAATTCTATCATATGCTTTCTCTAAATCCAGAAATGCCCAAAACACATACTTGCCTTTCGCTAAATACTTTTCACACACTTGTCTCACTGCAAACACCTGATCAACGCATCCCCTCCCTCTCCTAAAGCCACACTGCTCATCACCAATCACTCCCTCTGTACCGTCTCGAACTCTCATAATTAACACTCTACCATACACCTTACCTACAACACTCAACAGACTTATACCCCTACAGCTAGTACATTCATACTTATCACCCTTGCCTTTATACAAAGGGACCACACAAGCACTTGCCCAGTCAACTTGCATCATACCTTTCACAAAGCACAAATTCAACAATCTTACTAACCAGTCAACAATAGTCACTCCACCACCCTTCAGGCATTCCACAGCACACCCATCCATACCTGCAGCTTTCCCTGTTTTCATCTCCTTTACTGCCTTCTCCACTTCCTCCTTCGTGATCAAAGAATCATTCAACTCTCCCAACACATTTATTCCCTGCACACTTCCATCCGCCACAATCTCAGCCACCCTTTCCTCCTTTACATTTAACAATCTTTCAAAATACTCTGCCCATCTCTTCCTTACTGCATCCATCTCAATTAACATCCTTCCATCCTCTGCTTTTACTCGTTCTTCCTTCCCAGATTCTCCCTTTTGGACCCTTTTCACCTCCTTCCAAAACATTTTCTTATTCTGTTGAAAATTCTCGTCAGCCGCCTACCCCACCTCTCATCTGCTGCCACTTTAGCATCACGCACAGCCCTTCTCGCCCTATTCCTCTTTTCCTTATACCTCCCATATGACATCTCATCCTTCCTCTGCAGCCACACTTCATATGCACGTCTCTTCTCAGCCACAGCCTTACTTACTTCCTCGCACCACCATTCACTTCCTTTTCTTACACCACCACCCACACGTCTCACACCACACACCTCTTCTGCATGCCCCACCACAGCACTCTTAAATAACTGCCATTTCTCCTCCACACTGCCATTTTCCTGATCTTTCACTGCATTCCACTCATCTTTCAATTTCTCCTGATACTCTATCTTTTTCTCTCTTTTATCCAACTCACTCACTTTCAAAACCTCCCTGCCACACCTAATCCTCCTAGCTCTCACCCATCTCTTACCTACTCTTAACTTTCCCTCCACCAGGTAGTGGTCAGACATACCTCCACCCTCCCCTCTCAGAACTCTCACATCCAACAATCTTCCTATTACATTCCTAGACACAACCACATAGTCCATCAAAGCTCTATCAACAACCCTTCCACCCTCCTGTCTCACCCATGTATACTTGTAAATATCTTCCTTCTCAAACAGCGTGTTTCCAATCACCATCTCTCGCTCAACACACATCGCTATCATTCGCTCCCCATTTTCATTTCTTCCAGGCACACCATGCATACCAACTACACCTTCAACTGCTACATTTCCCACTCTAGCATTCAGATCTCCCATCATTACCACATTCACATTCGCTCCAAAACTCTGCAGACACTCATCAACATCATTACAGAAAGACTCCCTCTCTTCATCCCTTTCACTACCAGGCCCATATGCACTCACAAACGCCCACAACTCATGTTCAAATTTCGCTTTCACCCACATCAGTCTCGATGACACCTCCTTCTCAGACAATAACAGAATTTTGTGAAGAAAGAAGGGGGAGAGGGAAGAAAAGAAAAACAAATTAATGGATCCTGAGATAAGAACAGAAAAAGCAAGGAATGAAGAAGCGAAAAAAGTAAAACACTGAGGAGATAAAAAGAAGAAAGAAAATTAGGGTGGGAAGAAGAAGAGAAAGAACACAATTACGGATGTCAGGAGGAGGCAAAAATAAGGGAACAGAATAAGGAAAAAAAAAAATAAAGAGGAAAACAAAAGAACCATAAAGAGAGGGAAAGAGGAAACAGATACAGGACACAGAATACGGAAATACTGTTGAGGAGAGCGCAAAGCAGACAGACAGACAATTGTATTCAGATTAGGAGAGATTACAACTTTCACTGTTTCTTGCATTACGTGGAGTCTCTTGCTTCTAAGATAAATATAATCGTCTAAGAGTGGCATGAATTTACGATAATACACGTCATCGTTCTATCGTTTCACACCTTGAGGCAAAACTATGTGACTAGTAAAATATATGTGCCAAAAAATACATCTAGGTATCGTAAGTAAAATAAATAAATAAGAAGACGTTGTGAAACCTGCATTGCAACCTAGCACACTTTCTCTAGGGCCGTATTTAGCTACAGAGATTTCGTAAACCTTGTTCCTTAGCGATTTATTTTTCATACTACTCCTTAATAACCTCTTGAGTGTTATTGATGAATATTGTGGTGAATGCTAACGCTGATAACCTCTTCATCGCGATTATGTGTTACCTAAAAGGTGGTTCATATATAACACTGCACTCCATTCTCGTGTCTTGCAGGAACGGCTCAGGTACGAGTAACGTCATCAATGTATACCCTGCATCATTGATTCCTCTCCTACACCCACTGCCACACCCACGCCCACACCAGCAGAACAAGCACTATCCAATAACTCCATCACTAAAAGAGATCTCCCTACGTTAAACAGAGTCGTTCGGATATAACATAATATTAAAAGGGCACACGAGGAGGAAGAGAAAGAACTAGGAAGGTAAAAGATAGATGGATAGGAAGGTAGGAGATAACGGGTAGGGCAGGGCAGGGTAGGGTAGAATGGAGTAAGTAGGGTGCGGTAGGGCGGGGTAGAATAGGGTAAAGTAGACAGGGTGTGGATGGGTAGGGTAAGGCTGGGTAGGGTAGGGTAAGGTAAGGTAAAGTTTGATAGGGTTAGGTAACGTAGGGTAGGAAGGAAAGTGAGAAGGAACTAGAAAATGAAAACGAACATGAAAGGGCAGGCAAAAGGAGAAAGAAGGGAAAGAGAAAGAGAAGGATCAGAAAAAAACAGCGACAGAAAAGAGAACTAGGGCAAGAAGAAACTACAAGATTAAAATATGATGGAAAGGGTACAAAGGCATAGATAAAAGAAAATGGGAGAAAAATATGGGAAAGAAAAATAAAGTCGAAAAGGGTGCATAATAAAAACATGAAGAAAAATGAAAGAGAAACAGTAAGAGAAAGAAGGAGAAACAGGAAGAAAAGCGAAGAAGATGAGGTGGTAAAGGAAGGAGGGAAGGACAGGGAGAATTTAATACGTAGGATTTCTCGTACTGAGAGGGTTTAGAAAATATTAATCATTATCAACAACATTAGTAAGGAAGCTCCCTAACACCTTTTCCTATGCGATTTATTCTCCTTATTACACCTTACTGTCCTATTCTGTGTTAAACAAATCCGATCGCCATAATCTGCATAAGCAAAACATACAAAAGGATATTAACCAGTCATATCCAAAAACAAATCGCTAAGGAAGAGGTGCTACGGAGCTTCCTTACCCGACGAGAATACGGGACTCCAGCCAACAGACGATTTATTCATCTTGGAGGGACTCAGCGCCATGAACGACTCGGAAAACTTTAACCTCTTCAGTGGGATGACGCATTTTCTCATTAACACGAAAAGATTTGATTAAACTTAGGGGAGACTTCTCTGTGGGGATAGGATGGTCTTAATGAACTCCTATGATCCTAAAAATCCTTCTTTCCTTGAATAAAATCGTCTGGAGATGACGAATAAAATGAAAAAAATAAGTCACCTTTAGGGGTTAGTTTGTGCGACGTCATCTTTCCCATAAATTCCATCCACCGCCAGATGATTTTACTCAGCTAAGGGGATGGTCTCACAGGCAAGGGCTTAAATGGTAAAGTGGGCAAAAATGGAAAGGCAGGTACAAGGGGCAAAGGGGAAAGGGGCAGAAGACTGGGAAAGTATGGAGGTTGCAAAAAGAGAGGGGTGAGGGAAAGGAGAGGACAGATGGCAGGGGGAAAGGGGTGGGGTGGAAAAGCACTTAGGTAAAAAAGAGAAAGGGAAGATAGAGGGGGAGAGAGAGGATGCAACATGAGGTATGGGAAAAGGTAAGGTATGGCAAGGTAAGGTAGGGGAGAGGAGGGAGTGAAAGGGGCGGGGCGGAGTTTGATATGGTAGAGTAAGGTAGGTTTTGGTATGGGAAAGGAACGGAAGGGAGGGAAAGGAAGGGAAGGGAAGGGAAGGGAAGGGAAGGGAAGGGAAGGGAAAGGAAAGGAAGGGATGGGTAGGGTAAGGCAGGCTGAGTAGGGTGTTGTAGGGTAGGGTAGGAATAAGAATGGTACAGTATGGGTAGGGTAGGGTAGGGTAGGGTAGAGCAGGATAGGGTAGCGTAGCGAAGGGTAGGGTATGACAGAATTGGGTATGATATGGTTGGGTATGGTAGGGCAGGGTTGGGTACGGTAGGGTGGGGTAGAATAGAGTAAGGTAAGGTAGGGTAGGGTAGGGTAGGGTAGGGTAGGGTAGGGTAGGGTGGGACAGATGCAAGTATGGAAAGGGGCGCGAGAGTTTGATTTATGGCAACAGGGAAGAGCGAGACTAAAGGAAAGAAACTTGTGAAAGGACACGAAGATGAACTGTGAGGCAGGGGGGGGGGGGGGCAGAGGAGATAATAAAAACTGAAAGAGAACAAGGAAACAAGACCACATGTACTTCAGCCACAACCGAACAAAGAAAAAAAAAAAAACTCAGCTAAGAAAAAAATAGGGTAAAAATTAAGGTAAGCACATATTTCCACTTAAGAATGTTTTTTTTTGACAAAGTGACAAACAGGCAGACAAACCGCAAAACAGAAGTTGTTTGCCGACAGTATTATCTATCTATCTATTTACCTATCTATCGATCTATCTATAAGTATGTATGTATGTATCAGCAACGAGGTGAAAGGTGGTATGTGGAGCCATTAGTTTCTCTAACCTCTTGAATCTGGTAATGTCTTTTATTGATTCAACCCTTCCTACCGCCGAACGATTTCATTAAGTTTACGGGATCTGCGTCTACCTGGCCATCCTATTTCCCCCCCCCTCTCCCCCGTCCGATCTGCAGCGCTCGGTTTTGCTACGCTGACACAGGGCGGTAGGGAAGAGGTTAATGAAGGCTTTACCTGACCTTTCCAGCTCGAAGTCTCTCTCAGGTAAAATGACTGGTGGCAGCAAGAATAAAGCATGAAATAATTAAGACTGAAAAAACTATACGGATGGCGAGAGGGGTTACGCAACGGCAGACCAGCACAGAAATTTAGTATTGGTAGAACCGTGATTAGAGAAAGGGTGCAAGTCTTAATGAGAGAAAGTAATGAAGATGGTGATAGAGGAAGGGCGGAACGATTAAAAGGAGAAATGGTACACGAAATGAATAAAGGAAAAAGAAAAGTTACCTGTGAACAAGAAGGAAGAGAAGGAAGGAAGAAAAGAAGGATGGATGGAAGGAAGGAAGGCAGGATGAATGAAAATAAGGAAGGAAGGCAGGATGAAAGAAAATAAGGATGGATGGATGGAAGGAAGGAAGGAAGGAAAGAAGGAGGGAAGGAAGGATGAAGAAAGGATGGAAAGGTGGAAGGAAGGAAGGAATGATGAAGGAAAAGAAAGATGGATGGAAGGAAGGGAGGAAGGGAGGAAGTAAGGAAGGTGAAAAGGAAGAGACAGAGATGAGGGAAGGGAAAAGGTGAAACTCTCGAAAACAAAGGAAACAGAGTTACAAGAATGATAAGAAGGAAACAGGATAAATAAGGAGGGATGTTAAAGAACGGAGGAAGAATGAAGACAAAGAAGTAAAGAGAAGGGAAGGGGACATGGGAAAAATGGAAAGAAGAAAGAAGAGAAAGAGCGGATTGAAAAGGCATGAAGGGAGAGAAAATAAAGGAAAGAATCTGTACAGAAATGAAGGGGGAGGGAAGTATGAGAGACAAGATCTATCTATATACCTAGGCTGCTTCCCCCAAGGAAAGGGAGGTAGCCGAGACAGGACGACACACTCCCCATTTACTCATCCATTCAAACACATTCATTCGCATCTTAGTCCCAAGGGGAGAACGGACAGATCCTCACCGCACCACATCGCACAAGGGTCAACTGTGCAATGCAATCAGTGACATCCACAGCAGGACCCGACAGCAGAGCTGGTTTACCCCTGCCACATCATAACAGACTCATCCCCTTACCCGCACCTGACCTGACTAGCTGATCAGACTAAATACGGGAGAATATCCCCTCAGGGCTGCGTCATCACTTATTCATTCACAATTTCTCTCCATTTATTCCTGTCACGCACAGCCACTCTTCCTTGCTCACCAGACATCCCTCTCGCATCCAGCGCTCTCTTCACACTGTCCATCCATCCTATTCGTGGTCTTCCTCTCAGCCTTACACCTCTCACATCAGATCTAGTTATCTTTTTCACCAATCGCTCATTATCCATTCTCTCCATATGCCCAAACCATCGCAACACCCTCTGCTCAACTCTACCAGCCATCTCCCAAACAACTCCAGTTCTCCTTCGCACTTCATCATTTCGCACTCGATCCATACGCGTCACTCCACACATACTCCTCAGACACCTCATCTCCATTACATTCAAACTTTTCCTCTCTGCTACACCCATATTCCATGTTTCAGCCCCATATAACGCAGTCGGTACCACAACACCCTCATACAACCTTCTCTTTACATCCATTCTAAGCGAACGACATCTAAACACTTTTTTCATTCCTCCCAGCACCTTTCCTATTTCATTTATTCTAAACTTCACTTCTGCATCTATTCTTCCATCCACAGCAACATGTGACCCTAGATATTTAAAACACTCTACCTCCTCAAGCAACTCGCCATTCAAAGCTATATTCATCCCCCTATCATCTACCAACCTCGTACACTTCATCACTTTACTCTTATTCTCATTTACTTTCAATTTCCTCCTCTCACACACCCTTCCAAACTCCTCTACCAACTGTCTCAATCTCTCCTCTGAATCAGCCACTAGTGCAGTATCATCTGCAAACAGCAGCTGCTTCAGATTCCACTCTCCACCATCACCATTCACCAGACTCAGACCTTCACCTAAAACTCTTGCATTCACCTCCCTTACAACACCATCAAGGTAAATATTAAACAACCAAGGCGACATCACACATCCCTGTCGCAGCCCCACTCTCACAGGAAACCAGTCACTCACAGCATTTCCCACTCTTACACACGCTCTACTATTTACATAAAAACTTTTCACCCCTTTTAGTAACCTACCATCAAGTCCATACAATCTTAAAACAGTCCACAAAGCCTCCCTATCAATTCTATCATACGCTTTCTCTAAATCCATGAATGCCCAAAACACATCCTTGCCTTTCGCTATATACTTTTCACACACTTGTCTCACAGCAAACACCTGATCAACGCATCCCCTCCCTCTCCTAAAGCCACACTGCTCTTCACCAATCACTCCCTCTGTACCCTCTCTAACTCTCATAATTAACACTCTACCATAAACCTTACCTACAACACTCAACAGACTTATATCCCTAAAGCTAGTACATTCATACTTATCACCCTTGCCTTTATACAACGGGACCACACAAGCACTTGCCCAGTCAATTGGCACCATACCTTTCACAAAGCACACATT
The DNA here is from genome assembly GCF_032717465.1 of Coenobita brevimanus. NCBI lineage: Eukaryota > Metazoa > Arthropoda > Malacostraca > Decapoda > Coenobitidae > Coenobita > Coenobita brevimanus. Next base: position 16,726,778 of record NC_137060.1, on the reverse strand, counting down.
CAACAATCTTACTAACCAGTCAACAATGGTCACTCCACCACCTTTCAGGCATTCCACAGCACACCCATCCATACCTGCAGCTTTCCCTGTTTTCATCTCCTTTACTGCCTTCTCCACTTCCTCCTTCGTGATCAAAGAATCATTCAACTCTCCCAACACATTTATTCCTTGCACCCTTCCATCTGCCACAATCTCAGCCACCCTTTCCTCCTCTACATTTAACAATCTTTCAAAATACTCTGCCCATCTCTTCCTTACTGCATCCATCTCAATTAACATCCTTCCATCCTCTGCTTTTGCTCGCTCTTCCTTCCCAGACTCTACCTTTCGCACCTTTTTCACCTCCTTCCAAAACATTTTCTTATTCTGTTGAAAATTCTCTGTCAGCCGCCTACCCCACCTCTCATCTGCTGCCACTTTAGCATCACGCACAGCCCTTCTCGCCCTATTCCTCTTTTCCTTATACCTTTCATATGACATCTCATCCTTCCTCTGCAGCCACACTTCATATGCACGTCTCTTCTCAGCCACAGCCATACTTACTTCCTCGCATCACCATTCACTTCCTTTTCTTACACTACCACCCACACGTCTCAAACCACACACCTCTTCTGTATGCCCCACCACAGCACTCTTAAACAACTGCCATTCCTCCTCCACACTGCCATTTTCCTGATCCTTCAGTGCGTTCCACTCATCTTTCAATTTCTCCTGATACTCTATCTTTTTCTCTCTTTTATCCAACTCACTCACTTTCAAAACCTCCCTGCCACACCTAACCCTCCTAGCTCTCACCCATCTCTTACCTACTCTTAACTTTCCCTCCACCAGGTAGTGGTCAGACATACCTCCACCCTCCCCTCTCAGAACTCTCACATCCAACAATCTTCCTATTACATTCCTAGACACAACCACATAGTCCATCAAAGCTCTATCAACAACCCTTCCACCCGACTGTCTCACCCATGTATACTTATAAATATCTTTCTTCTCAAACAGCATATTTCCAATCACCATCTCTCGCTCAACACATATCGCTTTCATTCGTTCCCAATTTTCATTTCTTCCAGGCACACCATGCATACCAACTACGCCTTCAACTGCTACATTTCCCACTCTAGCATTCAGATCTCCTATCAATACCACATTCACATTCGCTCCAAAACTCTGCAGACACTCATCAACATCATTACAGAAAGACTCCCTCTCTTCTTCATCTCTTTCACTACCAGGCCCATATGCACTCACAAACACCCACAACTCACGTTCAAATTTCGCTTTCACCCACATCAGTCTCGATGACACCTCCTTCCATTCAATCACACACTGCTGTACTTCCGGACACACTAACAAGGCCACACAAGATGGGGGAGAAAAAATGCGGGGAGAGATAAAACAAATATGATGGAAAAGGAAGATGAGAAAGAGATAAGCAAAAGTCGTAAGAACAGATAAGAAAGTAAAATGAGTAAAGCAAACGAAAACTAGATAATCAAATGGAAGGAAGTGAGAAAGGAAAATAAGAAAATAAAAGGAAGACAAGATGAAGAAAGAGAAATTAGTAAAGATGATCAAGAAACTGGGATAGAAATGGGGGGAGAGAGAGAGAGAGAGAGAGAGAGAGAGAGAGAGAGAGAGAGAGGGAGGATATAATAGATACGTACAGTGTGAGCAACGAAGGAAGGAGACAGACGGAAGAAGGGAAGCATAAAGAAGCATAAAAAAAGGACAAAATAAAAATGCTTAGAGGAAATACTTAAAGAAAGGAAGGAGAAAGTAGGGATGTGTTGAGGAAATAACGAAGGAGGAAACGAATAAGATAAAATGCTCAGAGTGAAATGTGGAAGAATAATAAGGAATAAATGGCTTTAATGTAATAACGATTGAAAAAAAAAAAGTGATATATATTAAAGGAGAACGATTAGATGGTAAAGTGAACAGAAAAGAAAAAAAAAAAGTAAGAAAAAGTGAGAGAAGGAAAGAGAGAGAGAGAAAAAAAAAACACACTAGCTGTCGACGAAAGGAGAGAGGAAATGTAAAATACTTAATGAGAATGATTAGGTGGAGGAAAACGAAACAAGGAAACAGTACGTAAAAGAAACTACAGACAACGGAAACAACCCACTTCAGGTCAATTTCTCTTCCCTCCAGCGGCCTTGACCTTTGACCCCTGACCTTCACATTCTCCCCTGTCTTAGCAAAGGTCAAGAAATACAAACCTACAGAGAATGATAATAATAAGGCAAGATTGTTAAAAGTTACTTATTCTTGTGACACTGTTTGTTCTCGCTACCTTCAGACGATTTCGCTCAGCTGAGAGATTATTAGGCCTGGAGGGGTTGGACATACCTTTTATTCAATTGAGAGAGAGATTTTTCCTCGGACGAATAAAATCGTCTGGAGGTAACGAGAATCCAATGAAATGTACGTCATCGGAGAGAAATGATTGCGCCACACACACACAAACAAACATACATACACACACACACACACACTCATACACACACACAGAAACATACACACACACACACACACACACACACACACACACACAAACTCACAAAAACCACAAGAATACAAAAATAGACCCAAACACTCACAAAGACACACAAACCAGTAATACACACACACACACACACACACACACACACACACACACACACACACACAGCAGGTAAATATAAGGATGAATTATTACCCGGTGACTAACGAAGGCAGGAGGACATAGAAGAGGAGATTACGAGCAATGATTAGATGGTTGATAACCGAATAAGATGAGGAGAGGAAGATTAGGGAGGAGGAGGAGGAGGAGGAGGAGGAGGAGGACGAGGAGGAGGAGGAGGAGGAGGAGGAGCAGCAGCAGCAGCAGCAGCAGCAGGAAGGGAGAGAGGAAACTGAGGGGGAAGATGGGGGAAAGGAGGAGGGGGAGGAAGAGAGGAAAATGAGCGAGAAGAGGGCGAGAGGGGAGAGGGGAGAAAGAAGTGAGGAAGGAGATCTAGGGGAGAGAGAGAGAGAGAGAGAGAGAGAGAGAGAGAGAGAGAGAGAGAGAGAGGAAGTACTTGTGGGTACCTATGATGATGTAATAACAACATCCATTAGTCCTTCATCCCTTACCCATTACCCCTTCCCTTCCATCCTCTCTCTCTCTCTCTCCCTTCCTCGTCCAAGCCTCATCTCTCTCACTCCTTCCCTCCCTCCCTTATACTTATTTATCTCTCCCTCTCTCGTAACTTTCCTTCCCCTACCCATTTTCTTCCTTTTTCACCGCCTCTCTTCTGCTTGCCCCTCACTGCACTCTCTTTCTTTCCCATGCTTTCCCTCTTTACTCTCTTTCGCTCTCTCTTACTACCACTTTTTCCTTCCAATGCTTTCTTTCTATGCTCTCTTTCACTCTCTTCCCTTTCCATGCTTTCATTCTTTACTCTTTTTCACTCTCTTTTCTTTCTATTTTCTGTTCATTACTCTTTCACTCCTTTCTTCCCATGCTTTCATTCTTTACTCTCTTTTCTTCTCATGCATTCATTTTTTCTCTCTTTCACTCTCTTCTCTTCTCGTTATCAGTCTTTACTCTCTCTCTTTACTTCCCATGTTGTCATTTTTTACTCTTTCATTATCTTTACTCTCTCTCCTTCATACGTTTTCATTCTAACTCTCTTTTACTCTCCTTCCTTACTTTCATTTTTCATTGCCCTTCTTTTGTTTCTCACACTTATTTTCTCTCCCTGTCCCTCTTTCATGTTCTTCTCTTCCTCCATTTTACCCCTCTTTTCAACTTCCTCCCCTCTGCTCTCCCTCAAATACACTTTCTTTCTCTCATGTTTTCACTTTTCTATTTTTTTTCTGCTTTTTCCATAATCAGTACTCTCTCTCTCTCTCATTCAGTTCTGCTTTTCTATTTCATACCTACACTCTTCTCTCTCTCTCTGATTCAGTTCTGCTTTTCTTTTTCATGTCTTAACTCTTCTTACTCTCTTTCCCAACTTCTCGATTCTTACCATTTTCCTTCAGCTTCTTCACCCCATAACCTCCTCTTCCTTCCCACTTTTTACCCTTCTTTCCCACCGACTCCCCTTCCTCTCTTTCCCACACCTGCATTCATTTCTCTAATTTATTCCTTTTTCCCATACATGCACACCATACGTTTACCGTCTGTCTCTCTTACAGAATTTCTACTTCACTCCTCTTCCATATATCAATAGCATTTTTTTATGTCTTCACTCCTACTAACTCCCTTCTACCTTTCCTCCGATCCATTTGTTTTTCCTCCTGTGCATCTACTTTTCCTCCATATCCCCTCTTTCCTCCCATACTTCCTCTTCCATGACTCCTCCTTCCTTCCAACGCATCATTCTTCCACCCTTGCTTTTCTATTGCTGTTCTTCCTTTCCCTTTTGCCTCCTCCTCTATATTTTCTCCACTGCATTTACTTTTCGTCCTTACCTCCTCTTTCATCACTCTTTCTCCCTCCTCTCCAATGCACCTCCTATCCTTATCTATCCTCCTACTATTTCTCGTCCATCACTGCTCCTCCTATTTACTGTCAGCTGTTCACTTCTCCATCATCTTGCTTTGACTCTCTTCTTCCTTTATCCTAGTTCGAATTCTTAGTACCATACTGTACACTAACTCCTAATATGCACTATACTTGCTTTTCACCTCTCCATTCTTTCATTCCTCGTGTCTATTTTTTCTTTCCTATCTGCATTCAGTGCTATCTTTTTACCTTCCTCTCTTTCACTAACTCTCTTGTGCCTTTCCTTCCAATGCATTCCTCATCTCTCTTATCTGTCATTCCTCTTAATCATTCCATTATCCTACGCCTTCCCCCTTCTTTCTTTACCCTTTCCTTCCCCCTGCATTCTTTGACATTTTTTCAATTCTTTTTACACCTCCACATTCTCCAACTCTTCTTCATATATACTCCCCCCCCCTCTCTCTCTCTCACACACACACACACACACACACCTCCCCAGTCTTTCATTTTCCCATACTCCCATCCAGTTCCTCACTCCCTTCGTATACTCCCTCTTAACTTCACACTACCTTTGTCCACCAGTCTAACCTGTAAGTGTAGTGGGTGGGGAGACAGCCCTCTGGTTTCCCATTAACTCCAACTTACCTGAAAGAAAAAAGAAAACAAAATTACTCAACAATAAAGCTCGTAAGACCATCTGGTGCTTAAATAATATGATAAGTGTTTCACCTATTCAATATTCTCCTCTTAGCCACATAATACCCGGGAATATTTCAATTAAGCTACAGGAATATCATGAAGGAAAGTATATGGATGAAGTGAGTCCGAATTAACAGTTTCATCCCGTTATCTTTTTAAAAAAAATTTCTTACTCTAATCAGACGACTTGTTTAAGCTTTGGTGGAAAAAGAAGATAATTAAAGAAGAGATTATTTTAAGCTGTATCTAGCGTCTCTAGGTCAAAAAGCCTCCCCCGACCTGACTGAAATGGTCTGGAAATAACAACACTAATAACTAAATAAATAAATATAATGTCACCAGATTGATGGGGTAAGGGTAGGTGACCAGCGGCTCCTTCTTATGGCCTCTAACCATCTCCTGAGAATATCTGTCGGGAAATATGCATCCTTTCGGCAGCTGAGGGAATTATATGGCGGGTGCTGAGATACACAATATTAGTATGCGTAATATATCCTGTTCTTCCCCCTACTTACACCCACTACTTGTCATGCAGGGTGTACGTACCTGGTGCCATTAGGAACGTCCCCCTAATAATGCATATGATTTACTATGTCTCCTTGACACCTGCTGCATAATTTGTTATCGTAACTTTCCCATGGAGAGCTGATAAGAATGTGATTCAAGAATATATATATATATATATATATATATATATATATATATATATATATATATATATATATATATATATATATGTTTTTTTTTATTTTTTTGGTGTGTGTGTCGGGGGGGGGGGGATGAGGAGGGAAAGAGAAAAGAAAAAGATACAAGCAGGAAGAGGAAACAAGGAGGATGACAGAGAGAGAGAGAGAGAGAGAGAGAGAGAGAGAGAGAGAGTCAAGTTCGAAGAAGCTTGAGAGAACTGAGTGAAAGGAAGGAACAAGGTGCATTTATAAGCAGGTTTTAACCCAGCACACCTGCAGGCTGCGCATATAGGATGCGATAAAGCGTGCACTAAATCAACGCAAATGAGACGCACTTCCGACACGATGGACATAAAGACGAGATGAACTGCCTTCTTAAACCCTCTAGGAGTGATGGAAGGGAACTCTCAGGCTGGAAAAAATCGTCTGGAAGTAGCAGGAAAATACTAGTCACGGGGGTTTGACTAATTCACCCGGTCAAATCAGAGGATAAAATTTTCCCGTCTGTTCTTGATGTCAGCAGACGATTTTCCTCAGTTTTGGAGAGATTTTTGGAGGAGACATATTTCTTATTTTTGCTCTGAAGTGAATAAAATCGTCTAATGATATCAAAAATACAATGAAAAATAAGTCACAGGATTGAAGAGATTAATGCTTTGAGACCAGGAAGCTTTTACTAATCTGAAGAACATCGTCTAGCAATATCAAGCTTAAATTAAATAAGATTTCTCACGTCTTGAAAGGGTTACTTGAGAATGTACTTAACCCCTTGAGGATGAGGGAGCCACTGCATTATTTTTTTTTTTTTAACTTAGCTCTGATTTTCGTCCTTTTTTTTTTTTTTTTTTTTTTTTTTTAATTGCCCGTACCTCAGTGGCAGAATAAGATGATGCCACGGCTTTACATCCTTCCCACAGCATTTCTTCGTGACTAGCATCATATTCTTGTGTCATAAGAACAATAAGACAAAGAGATAACAAAGGCCAAGTTAAAGCGAAGAGAGAACAATAAACCGTGTAAAATCGTCAAGAATTAGCAGGGATAAAACAGTGAAGATTTCATACATTCTGGATGTGTTCCTGAAAACCGTCTGTAACCCTCTGAAAGCGACACGACACTCCTAAGCTGAATAAAATCGTCTGAAAGTAACAAGAATTAAAAAACCTTAACTTACTCACTGGAATGATTTATTATTATTATTATTATTACTATTATCATCGTTACTTCCAGTCGATTTTGTTCTTATCAGTAAAGACTTCTTGTAATAAAGAGGATAAAGACAATTACTCTTTCATTAATACAGACCCTTCCTTGATAAATAAACTTGACTATACTCTTTTTACTCTAACTTGGCCCAATATTGGTACCTCTCCGTCTAAAATCCTGACTTGTAGCGATAGAGTAACATTAAAATATAGTGCTAGTCACGAGGAAGTGCACTGGGGAGGGCGTACAGCAGCAGCATCTTTGTTTTCCCACAGAGTTGGGTAAAATAAGCTGTAAAATGACGAATATCCGGGTTGGGTTAAGGAAAAAAGAAGAATATTTAGTAATAGTAAGACTGACAATAAAAAGACGGCGACGGATTATGAAGGTCTGAGAGATTCTTGTAAGATGGTCGGCTCCTTGAATACGACAGGCCCTTTCTAAGATAATTAAAAGAATCTGGTAATAATAATAATAATAATGTTACTGCTCTGAATAATACATCGTAACCCTGATGAGAGAGAGAGAGAGAGAGAGAGAGAGAGAGAGAGAGAGAGAGAGAGAGAGAGAGAGAGAGAGAGAGAGAGAGAGAGGGGGGGGGAGCGTCATCGCACTAAAGGGGTTTTATCTGACCGCAGTACGATTTAAAAAAAAAAAAAAAAACGACATCATTGTTTCAAGATTCTTCGAAAGATCATAAAAACCGCAGCAGTTGAAAAAAAAAAAAAGAAAGAAAGCATCATTGAGAACGGTCCCTCGTCAGATGAATAAAATCGTCTGGTGGGGGCAGGATTGTCACATACACCACTACATTATAAGGGCTATAGATACCTTCACCACGAGGGACACGTAAGATGAACGAAATCGTCTTGAAGCAGTAGAAGGAAACTACGTAAGACCCTGTACTGAGTGGGTTTATTGAGCTCCGCATGTAAAGCACGACAAGACATCAATTTCGCGACATAGAAAAAGAAGACGCATTTACATTCACCTTTTTTACACTAAGTACATCCATTTCATCTTGCTGTAAAAAAAATAAATAAATAAAAAAATTGTGGATCGCCCTCTAATGGTAAAAAGGAAAAAAAGTCTGTCTATACTAAGATCAAGTTAACTAAGAGAAGAGCAACGTAAATAAGAGAACATGATGAAGATAAATAAGAGAACAAGATCAAGATACATAACAGAACAAGATCAACGTAAATATGAGATCAAGATAAATATAAATAAGGGAAGAAGATCAAGATCAAGATAAATAAGGGAACAAGATCAAGATAAATAAGAAAACAAGATCAAGATAAACAAAAGAACAAGATAAGGATAAATAAAAGAACAAGATCAAGATAAATAAGAGAACAAGATCAATGTAAATAAGAGAACAAGATCAATGTAAATAAGAGAACAAGATCAACGTAAATAAGAGAACAAGATAAAGGTAAATTAGCGAACAAGATCAAGATAAATATGAGATCAAGATAAATATAAATAAGGGAACAAGATCAAGATAAATATGAGAACAAGATCAAGATAAATAAGAGAACAAGATGAAGCTAAATAAAAGAGCAAGATCAAGAAAAATAAAAATGCAAGATTAATAAGACGTCATCGTGAAGAAAGAAGCAAACGAGCATCATGTCTAAGCATTACAAAGATTTCTGCATTTATAAAAACTGACGCATTTAGGTCTCCTCTTGCACTCCTTTTAAATTTCTAAACAGGTATCGTAATAGTAGGGCTGATTTTGGCTGTGTTGTTTTGTTTTTTCTTGGAGGGAACAATCTTGCAGGTCTTCTGGCCTTTAGTTCCTTCTTCCTTGCATAGAAGAAAAGTTCAGTTCGGTTACCTATTTTTATTCTTATTACCTCAAAACCACTTTACTCGGATTCGGGCAGACTTTTCGAACTGGAGGTGATAAGTATAGCCCCGTGTCCTCGTCGGTTAAGGAAGCTCCCTAACACCCTTTTCTAAGCGATTCATTTTGCTTAATACACCTCAATGTCCTCTTCTGTGTTACGTAAAGCCCTCCAATATCGCCATACTCTGCATAAAAAAACGTACAAAAGGATATTAACCAGCCATATCCAAAAATAAATCGCTAAGGAAGAGGCGTTAGGGAACTTCTTTAACCGGCGATAATAAAAGCGTAAAGCCTAACCCATTTATGTCTAACCTTCCTCCTTGCATCCCCCTTATAAAATGCTAAACCTGCCTGGAAAATAGCTAAGCTGCCAAAACGACGATGATAAGATGCTATGAAAGTTGGTAAAGCAGCCACTCCCAGCTCTAAAATACTTGAGGATGATTACAGAGCTCACTAATAGGCTATAAGCTCGTAAGGGTATTACTGCTCGTTCTTATCACATCCTGACACAAGGCTAACAGGACGAGTGGCACTTCTCTCTCTCTCAGGCTAATGAACTCAAATTACTTACGTTTTACATTTTTCTGGCATCATTTGTTTATCTAATTTGCTCCCCCTGTCCTGTTTACCTGTCTGTATGTCTATCTGTCTATATCTATCTGTCTATCTATTCATCCATTTTCATTCTACCTTCCTCTCTTACCTATGCACCTTTCCTCATCTACTTCAGTATTTATATTTTTTCGGCATCACGTTTACACATCTTTTCCTCCTCTTACCTGGTCTAATTGCCCAATCTCACCTGGCAGCACCTGAATTTACTGCCTCATCTTACTTGTGTTTATGTTCCTTTAGCATCACCTGGTTTGCTGCTTCCTCTCTTACCTGGCTTCATTATCTTGTATGTTTATTAACCACCTGACTTTTACGATCTCATCTCACCTGTTCTTACGTATTTTTTTTTTCTCGCTTCATCTCTTCCCTGGTCTCATTTTCATACCTCACCAATAACAGTATTCTTCCAGCATCACCTGTTCATCTAGTTAGCGCCCTCTCTTGCCTATGATTATAACATCTCAGTTACGCGCATATTTTAGCATCATCTATGATTTTGTATCTTTCTTGGCGCTGCACCCCACGAGAGGCAGCATTTCTGTCCCTACTACTACTGTGTGGGTGCTGGAGAGGGGCGCCTTCATGTGGTGGCACTGATAATCCGGGCGGCTCAACTGCCTGGTTGTACAAACGTCGCTCAACTCCCCCTCTATCCTCCCAAAGTAAGAAGATGGACTGAAAAAGAAACACAAGGTAATCTTGCAGTCCACAGGCTTCATACTTCAGATGAACCTGGGGCTACAACTACTGCTACTACTAATAATCCCAAGCCACACTACCCTCCCTCATATACTCTGCTAACATATTCCCACACTTTGTCCTTGGTATATATATCTCCTCACCCTATCACCCATCTCCATTACTTCCTTCTAGTCCTCGCTCACTCTCCCTTCACATTATTTAGCCAGTCCCTCTCAATCATTCTTATTACCTGTTTCCGCCCCGGAGCGGCTTGGGGATAGGTATTGTGTTCACTCGGTTTGTCTGTCTGTCTGTCTGTTAACAACTTTACGCGAAAACTATTGGTGCGGTTTTGACTAAAATTACAGGGATGATGGGCTATGACCTCCTGATCACCCGATTAAATTTGGGGCCAAACTGGACCAAGGCCCAGGCAGCAGGTCCCCCCCCCCCCCCAAATAAAAAAAAAATCGTTTTTTCGTTAAAACTCCTTTCAGACTCGTCATATCGATAAAGGTGCATCTTTCAAATCTGCATCCTATAACATGCCTCATTACATCAGGGGAGTCACCCCCAAGTTAGCGGTACGGGGGGCCTATGTCAGGTGGGTCGGGCCTAAGATTTTAAATGGGCATAAAATCGTCTATTTTCACCCGATTTACTCCAAATTTGGTATGTGACATCTTTGAGTAGATATCCTGTTGTGTTTATACGTCAGCACTAAAATAACTGTCGGGGACGGATTTGCTGTGCCTTGGCACCGCTTCTTGTTCTCATTTTCTCTCCCTTATTAATTTCTTCATGTCCTTGCCGAAACTTTATCCTTACGCATTAGCACATACTGAAAAACCTTCCATTCTTACCTCCACATGATCTAGGTTTCACACATTCTTATTTCCTCTCTTATTAACACACATTCCTCTCTCCTCTGCTCTGATCACACATTCCAATTTACTCCCTTCACACGCATTCCTATTTACTCTCTCTCTTAACACACATTCCTAATTACTCTCTTCTTAACCTTTCCCCTCTCCTCCATCCCCTCCAGTTTCCCATCCTCTGCCGTCACCTTCCCTCCGCAAACAGTCTCGTAACAGCACAGGTATCCACCACCTTTCATTGACCTTCACTTGCCATGATACGCAGTCAAGAGGTGGGGGAAAGCGTTGAATGGACCCCCCCCCCTTTCCTCTCTCTCTCTCTCTCTCTCTCTCTCTCTCTCTCTCTCTCTCACACACACACACACACACACATACACACACACAAAATCAACCCCAAACTCTCTCTCTCTCTTTCTCTTTCTCTCTCTCTCTCTCGTGCTATAATTTTCGGCACGGCAAACGAAACATTCCGAGATTGAGCTTCGAACGCGTAATGTCGAATCGCTCGCTGTAAGAGAGAGAGAGAGAGAGAGAGAGAGAGAGAGAGAGAGAGAGAGACCGTGGGTAGCTGAAAATCTGCTCAAGCCATTTCGTAGAGAGAAGGCAGGAAGTCGAATCATCAACTCTGACGCTGATAAAGAGGAAAAAGAGGAGTGCGCAGAAAAGGAAATAAGTGAGAAGGCAGATAAAGTGGAAATAAGGGGAAGGCAGTTAAGGTGAAGAAAAAAGAAGGTAGATAAAGACAAAAATGAGAGAAGGACAGAAAGAGTAAAAAAGGAAGAAGGTAAGATAAAATGGAGAAAGAGGAGGAGGTAGATGAAGAGGAAAAATAAGAGAAGGTATGGAACAGGAGGGGACTCACGTGAAGAGGAAAAATGAGCAGAACGGAGATGAAGTGGAAAAAAAAAGGGGGGGGGGGGCGCAGACAGAGGAAAAGAGAACGCAGATAAAGAAGAAAATGGAGGGCGAGGTAACAGGAAAAACAGAGCATACAAAAAAAAAAAAAAGTAGAATACAGAAAACGAGGAAAAAGAGCATAATGCGGACACACGCAAGAAAAAGCAGAACGCACATAAATAAGATAAAGAGAAAAAACGCAAAAAGGAAAAAAATAATGCAGATCAAGAGGAAAATGAGGAGAGATTAGCTACAGGAAAAAAAGAGGAGGAAAACGCAGAAAAACAGCACTAAGGAAGGGGAGAGCAAAATTGGTCGAACACACGCACACAGAGATAAAAAGAAGGAAAACGACGTCAATGATGAAGAAAAAAGAGAACAACGCATCTAAACGAGAAAAAAAGAGAGGAACGCAGACACAGAGGAAAAAGAGATAAAGAGAGAGAAAAAAGGAGAAAATGAGAGAGAAAAAAGGGAAAGACGGAAGATTGTACAAGATGACAACGTGGTGAATACTTTGAGGTTTGGGTGGGTGAAAAGGCCAAGGGTTCAAGCGTGGGAGGGCCTGAGATTTAAGTGGCGGGGGGGAGGGTGGGGGAATACGGGATTAGACGCTAGTTCAGAATCGTGGGGTGGGAATTACTATGCTCTTTTCACCTTAACTTGGCTCTGATTTTCGTCCCCTTGTAGCAGCTTTTGACGTCTGCTCAGGACTAAAGGGTTAAATTTGCGATACTCATTTCACTCTGCCTTGGCCCAGATTTTCGTCCTTTTGCAGCTTTATTTCCCGAGAGAGAGAGAGAGAGAGAGAGAGAGAGAGAGAGTTACTCTGATCCTTCCTAAGTGCAGTAGATTCTTTATTATGCACTCATCTCAGGTTCTGAAATCACTCTGTTAGTCTATCTGATCGTTTCATAGGCGGGTACTAATATACAAGCTAATCCTTTATCACATATCTGTACAGGATTAACTTAAACTTATCTTGTCACTTTTCCATAACACCTAATAAAACAGCAACACAGACGCGTATTATTATTATTATTTTTATTTTCAGTGGATTATATTAATGGAGATTCGGCAGTTTTATGGTTATACCCCTTTTAATGATGAAACTTGCTCTATGACCTTGGCCTTTCTCATTCTTTTTTATGTTTTTCCTTTCCTTTTTTTTTTTTTTCACTTTGATTTTGGGGTTGACCTAAGGGTGTAGACCACAAATAAGAGTACACACCTATAGCCATGACCTTTTTTCCCATTTTTCACTTTTTTTTTTGTCACTTTGACCTTGGGGTTGACCTAAGCGTGTTGACCACTAACACGAGGGCACACCGTCAGCTGGAGAGGATTCATTAAACACCTGAATCCTCAAAATCGGTTCATACCTGCGGGCTACTGAGTGCGACTGAACGAACGGACGGACAAATGGACGAAAACCTCAAGTTATGGCTCAGTCTCCCCTGGTCTTCGAGTCAGTCTTCGCGAACAACACTATCATTCTACATCTTTTCATAACACTTCTTCGTGATTAGTACCATATTCTAGTATTCATTTATTGTTACAACTCAGTAAAGATGGAGGGAGGGCAATTTAGGACGAGTTTGGGTAAAAAGAGTATAATATAACAAATCCAACCAACTCCATCCCGTAACTCATCTTATTTATTTATTTTTTCAGAACGGGAAAGAAAGGTCTCAAAATTATCCCATGTCTCTTCTTTTTTACTGAACGGACAAGAAAGGCTTAAAGATCTTCCTATGTATCTTGTTCTCCTTGCATAATAATAATAATAATAATAACAACAATATTCTACGTGGCTGTGGATATTTCGTAACACCTCCACCATAGCGATTTATTCCACACACTGCACCTCACCATCCTATTCTAAGTCACTTATGCGTACAACGTCAATATTAACCCCTTAACTATGATGACATTCTTACATTCTATATTTCCTATCTCAAGACAATATTACCCAGCTTAGGAGATATTTTTTGAACTACAGAGGTTAGACACAGCCTTCATAAAGTCTCCAATATTAAAGGTCTTTCCTAAGCTGAATAAAATCGTCTGGAGAGGGAAAAAAAAAAAAATCGTAGTTAAGGTGAAAATTATATGAACATGAGAGATAACGTCAAGATTCTGGAGAGGAATGCCTTCTTGAGGTGGCACTGATATGACTGGTCGGATCTACTGCCTGGATATGCGAACGTCCCTCAGCTCCCTCCCTATCCCCTGAAAGACGGATGGTGGACCGCAGAAGGAGAGCAATTTCAGCCTGCAGTCCACTGAGAGTGTCATTTATCCTCTACGTAGAAAGACACCTTATTTATTTATTTATTTATTTATTAACTGCATTAACTACCCATTTTTGGCGTATGAGAAACTTGTAAAATGGAAAAAAAAATAGTCTCCATTTACCACACCAGTAACATTGCGTGTTTAAGTTTTATGGTTTATATGTGTCGGCGACGGTGTTTTATTTACGGAAAGACGTCTTGTAGTGAAGAAATAACCCCTTCAGTACGATGAGGCAATCAATATCACCTTGCTACCACCTGGCCATTACGAGATCCCTTGTAGTCTCTCCTCTCTCTCTCTCTCGACAACCAGACATCTTTTTTTCCATAGGGGTGGCCACAAACAAATCCCCTCCACGTCACTGTCTTCCATCTGGCTGCCCTCTCTGCAACTCACACTCCACCCTGACTCACATACCTAGTACTGACGAGGAAATTTTCAAGGTAAATTTATCATATCATCTCTTCACCATGTAAGATCATCATTATAGCAGGTGGGTAAAATAATGGCCAGGTAGTCGCCTATTTTGACTCGTCTGCGTCTCTTTACGACAGGATGAAGCTGAGGTTGAGGACGGGAAAATTGGTGTTGAGGTTGTGTGTAAGGAAGGCAGTGAGACGGAGGGGTGGGGAGTAGGTAAGATGGAGAGGAAAGGATAGTGAGGGGATGGGGATGGGAGGTGGTAAGATGGAGAGGGAGGGGTAGTGAGGGGATGGGGAAGGGAGGAGGTAAGATGGAGAGGAAAGGGTAGTGAGGGAATGGGGAGGGGAGGTGGTAAGACGGAGAGGAAGGGGTAGTGAGGGGATGGGGAGGGGAGGTGGTAAGATGGAAAGGAAGGGGTAGAGGGGATGGGGAGGGGAGGTGGTAAGATGGAGAGGAAGGGGTAGTGAGGGGATGGGGAGGGGAGGTGGTAAGATGGAGAGGAAGGGGTGCTGGGGATGGGGAGGGGAGGTGGCAAGATGGGAAGGAAGGAGTAGAGGAAGAGGCAATGGAAAGCGACGGATAACTGAAAAAACAGGAAGTACAGGGGTGAGAGAAGGCGCGATGAAGAGGAAGGAAAAGGAGATGGAAGGTGATTGGGGAGAAGAGGTAGTAAACAGGGAGGAAGCAGAATGTGTGATGGAGAGGAGGGATTCGTAAGGAAAGAAGGAATGGGGATGGGAGAATGGATGAAGTCAGAAGTAAGGGGAAGACAGAGGGAAATGTAATAGAAAGGAGGGGTAAAGAAAGGGAGGGAGGGAGGGAGGGAGGTGTGATGGGGTGAAATGGGTGAAAAACAAACCCAGGAAAAAAATGATGATGATAATGATGATGATGATAATAATAATAATAACAATAAAAATAATAATAATAATAAATGAGGAAGTACTCAGGCACAGATTGATCAATTAAGCAGGTACCTCTGACTACATAGCACCCTGTATCCGGCCGTTTTGTGAAATTTAAAGTGCGAAAAAGAAAGAAACAAGAAAAAAATCAAGGATACTACTTACATTTATATTACCGGGCAAATCCGTATATCAAAATGCTTCGTTCTATCTTTCAGAATGTTACATGCGGGATGGGACTTGCTACTTCTGATGAGGGGTGGAGAGTGAGATAAGTCAGTACCGTATCCTAAAATTTGACGAAAACATCTGGGAAAAAATCAAAGCATCTTAGACACGCATTAGTTTAGTTGAGGCTTTAGTTGTGCTTCGTTAGTTTTCGTTATTCTTCATGCGAAATTGGGAAGACGGTGGATTTCGTGAATTTGGCTCAAACGTTCTATATCATATGATTCAATGTGGAAAAAAAAAAAAAATGTTAAGGGAGGTTCCAGTACCAGCATTTTTCGTTCTACGTTTCAGAATGTAAAGTACGGCAAGGTGCGCGTTTTTTTTTTTTTTTTTTTTTTTTACCGGTTGAGAGAGAGAGAGAGAGAGAGAGAGAGAGAGAGAGAACCGGGAAATACTATCACCTTTCATTTCACCTCTTCACTTCTCACATTACTCCGGTGGCTAATATTTCTAGGCTGAGAGAGGCCTGGTATGTTTGCCCCTCCATATTAGGCTTTTCTCTGATACGATGCGCCTGGGAGGAAAGTGACGGACATGCCTTAAGTGTGAAGCAGACACATTAAAAGAGCAGGGAAACTCTTGTGCCTGACCGTAACGCAAAGTAGGGAGAGAAAGAGAAGAAGGGAAAGAAAGAAAAGTAGGGAGAGAAAGAGGAGGGTGAGAAAGTGAAGGAGGGAGGGACGAAGAGGAGACTGGCGGCTGCTAATTTGTGCTCTGCCTGTTGTTCCATTTCCTTTCTTTTCCTATATGATGTGAGAATTACAGGCATTACATCCTGCCTCTGTATTATCAAGCAGTTAAAGAGGTGACCGGCCAGAGAATGAGGCAAAGAGAGAGAGAGAGAGAGAGAGAGAGAGAGAGAGAGAGAGAGAGAGAGAGAGAGAGAGAGAGAGTAGGTCTAATTGGATGCAGGAGACGAAAAGAGTAAAGAAAACTGTAAGAAATGAGGAACAGACACGAAGAAAAATAATCCAGACTGAAAATGTAAAGGAGAAATAGGGAAAAAAGTAAAGAATACAGACACAAAGGTAAAAATCGAGAATGATAATATAGAAGAGGAAGATAGTAAAAAAAAAAAAAAAATGAAAGAAATGAGATATACACACACGAAGGCAAAAAATACAGAACGCAAATGTAGACAGAAAAATAAACAGAGAAAGAATCAATGAGAATGAAGAAAGTAGGAAGCAAAAGAGAATAACGACGACAAAAATTAATAACAAATGAGAAAAACAGAGATGAAGGAAAAAAAATCATGGCCCTAAAGCAGACAGAGAAAAATACCATCCAGAGAATGAATCAAAGAAGAGGAGGGATTAGGAAGATGGAAAGAATGAGTAAAAATAATATGAAACAACACACACACACACACACACACACACACACACACACACACACACAGAAAAAAATTAAAGACTAATTTTGCGAATGGGAAAAAAAAAAAAAACAGGAAATAGGAAGACGGAAAAAATGAGAGTAAAAACACAAAAATAACACATGGGAAACTTCGTGAGGGTCCCAGGAAAGGAAAAAGAAAGAGAAACTGAGGAAAAATAGCAAGGAAAGCGTAAACAGGGAAGTAAGGAAGACAGTGAATACGGAATGGAACAGAGTAGTGATAAAGAGTGGGAAATGGGGGAAAATGAGAAGAAAAAAGTTGATATAGGAAAACTGAAAAAGATGGGGGAGAGAGAGAGAGAGAGAGAGAGAGGAGCAACGAGGAAAAGGTACGAAACAGGAAAAAAGTGTAAAGACTAACCAAAAGGAATAATAAAAAATGATGAACAGGGACAATGAATAAGAAAAAAAATGACAAGAAAAAAATGACAAAGAATCAAAGAAGAGAAAAAGGAGGAAGAAGTAAAGACAAATAAGTAGGAAGAAACAAAAGAATGGCATGAATGAAGGGAGAAACAGACAGACATAAATAAAACAAAACAAGATGATAACAACGAAGACAGGATGGAGGAGAAAAAAAGCAAGCAAAGTGTACAAGAAGAAGAAGTACCGACAGGAAGAAGAGAACGCAAGAAGATTAGGCCAAAAGAGAGAGGAGGAAGAAGGAAGGAAGAGAAAATTATGGTGCCCGTGTGGGAACGTTCGTGGCAGATCCCATGAAGAAAATTGGAAGGAAAAAATAAAAACAGGAAAATGGTAGGGATGGAACAGAGAGAGAAAATAAAACGGAAAAAAACGAACCGAAGTGATAGAGGAAAGAATGAGGAAGAATTTACAGCGGAAGGAAGAAAATAGGGAATGAGACAAAGGTGGGGACAAGGGAAACGGAGAGAGAGAGAGAGAGAGAGAGAGAGAGAGAGAGAGAGAGAGAGAGAGAGAGAGAGAGAGAGAGAGAGAGAGAGGAGTGTGACGTGTGGGAGAATGAGAATAAACACAGAAGACGACAACAAAAGCATGATTAAGAAGCAAAGAATGAGAACAAGGCAATAAACAGAGGAAAGAAGCAAGGAATGGGTGAAAAGAGAGAATGAGAGACGAATGGACCAAAGCAGAGAGGAGTGAGTGTGAAGTGTGACAGAATGAGGGTGAAAAAAAGATGGACGACAACAACGAAAGAAGGATGAAGAAAATAAATAAGGAATGAGAAAACCGAAAAAAAATGAACTGAGGAATGAATTAAAAAGGACAAAAAGAGTAAGGAATGACTAAAAAGAAAGAGAAAAGAAGTGAGGAATGAGTAAAAAGAAAAAGAAGTGAAGAATGAGCAAACAGAAAGAGAAAAGTGAGGAACGACGCAATATAAAACAAGTGAGGAACGACGCAAGAGAAGTGAAGAATGACTAAAAAGCAAGAGAAAAGAAGTAAGGAATGAGTATAAGGAAAGAGAAGTGAGGAATGACTAAAAAGAAAGAAAAAATACGTGAGGAATGAGAAGAAAGAAAAAGAAGTGAGGAATGGGTAAAAAGAAAGAGCAAAAAGTGAGGAATAAGTAAAAAGAAGGTGAAAAGAAGTGAGGAATGAGGAAAAGGAAAGATAAGTGAAGAATAGGCAAAAGGAATGAGAAAAGCAAGGAATGAGTATTAAAAAGGGAAAAAGGAAAAAAAGAGGGCAGATAAATGGTAAAAAGAAAGAATGAGGGACGAACAGATCAAAGTCGGAGTAGTGAGTATGAGGTGTGAGAAAAGGAGATGAAAGCACAGTAATAACCCGTGGGAATCTTGAAGTCAGATCCGAGAAAGGTGGAGACGGTGACAACTACGGCGAAGGACACGCGTAGATATACCCCGTTCACTTTGACTATACTCCTTTTACTCCAACTTGGCCCAAAATTGCCATCCCTCAAATTGAACACTGAGCTGTAACAATAGATCAACAACTGAAGATGAAGCCACTCACGAGAAGGCGCTAAGAGATGGATGTAGAGCCGTAGTATTGTCCTTTTCTGCCACTGTCTTTCGTAAAACAAGCTGCAAAGGACGTAAATCTGAGCCAAGTTAGAGTAAAAGGGATATGGGCGTAAAATTGTCATCTCACTCTCCGCGTTGCTGTGTTGCTCCATGGGATTAGCACCGGAATATGATGCTAGTCACGACGAAGTGCTATGGAAGGGATGTGGCGCCATAGTATTATCTTATTCTGCCACCCACAAAAAAGACGAAACTCTCTTAGTTAAAAAAAAAAAAAAAAATGAGAAAGACAGAGGGTAATGAAGAAGGGAGACTGAAAATGTGGCAAGAAAGGAATTATTAACAAGAGAGACGATGAGGAAAGAGGAGGAGGAAGAGGAATGATGTAGGATGTAGAAAAAAAAAAGTAATGAAAAAACGAAGCGGGGCGATAAGGAAGAAATACAAGGAGGAGGAAGAGGCAAAAACGTATGAGAACGAAGAGGAAAAGAAAAACAAAGCTGGGAAGGATGTGAGGGTCAGAGGTGGCTGCAGACAGATATAACATGGATAAGACAATAAGTAAAACAGAAAAATAAAGACGACAGCAAGAAAAGAGGGGATGAAGAAAAAGACTCTGAAAAGCAGAACAGCGACGAAACAGAAAACAAAAAAGGAAAAAGATAAATGGATGTGATGGCCATGCATAACCACTGATAGAGGAAAAAGATGAGGAAGTAGGAGAGGAGAAGGAAGAGAGATGAAAGGTCAAGGAAGATGTGGAAGAGAAGGAAGAAGATAAGGACGAGAACGAGATGCGAAGGTCACATGGTCAATGACAGATACAAGACCACGAGGAGGAGGAGGAGGAGGAGGAGGAGTAGGAGGAGCAGGAGGAGGAATAAAATGAAAATGATGAAAAAAAACAAAATGAAGACGTGAGAAAAATAAGGAAAATAGGTAAAAAAGGAGAAGGAAGATGAGGAAAAGAAATACAAAGACGCAGCCAGCAACAGATGAGGATGAGGATGAAGGAGTGAATGTAGAAAGATGGAGGGGACCAAAGGAAAGGCAAGGAAAAGAAAAAGAGGAGGAAGAGGAGGAGGATGAAAATGAAAGGAGAAGAGACGAATTTGGAGGATGACGACGAAGAAGAAAGGAATGACAAAAAAGGAAAGCTGAAGAAGAAGACAAAGAGGAAAAAATAATGAAAAAGATGAGGATGTGAAAGTCAAACTTAGACACTGCTACAACAAAACGAGGAAGGAGTAGAGGTGAAGGGAAGAGGATGCAGGAAATGAAAGAAAAATATAAGAAACTAGGAGGAAATGAATGGAATAGAAAAAAAGAAGACTAAGTGGAGAAAATTAAGATGAAAGCATATGAAGCAGAAGAGATGGAGAAAAGAATGATAGCTATTGTGAAGGCCAGTTGAGAGTAGATGATGATAACAGGTGAAGTGGACAGATTGAAATATAAAAAAAAAAAGTATTAAGAAAGACAGACAACTCAATGATCAGAAATAATAAAGAACAGGTATACAGGTATCCTAATAAAAAATAAATAAAACTACATGCACTCTGCTGATGGCCGCCCAGTGTTGTAAGAGTGAAGGGTTTATCAAAGTAACCAAGCTAACTCATTCTTACCTCGTAACTAACATCAAATTTCATGCCACCACTCTTTAGCATTCTATTTACACTAGTGACTCAGTTCCGTTAGGTGAAAACACTCTGACTATGGCCATTTCCCGAACAGCTTTACGTTTGTCCGCGGGAAATGGTCACTTCCGAGTTTTGAGCTACAAGGAAATTGAAAAAAAAATCGACAGAGGTGTAATGTTTTCAGTATTAGATCATGCTTTTGCTGATGTCGTCTATTCTATTTCCATCCTTACTCTCTTACACTTCATACTCACTCCTCTCTACCACAGTGTGAAAACAGCTCGAACATACTAATTATCACGTACCTGCTGACTGACTTAACCATGAAGGAAAATAATAAGCAATTTCTCAATGTGAAAAAAAAAGGACTGTCTTTGATATATACATTTTCCTTATTTACAGCTACGTCAAAGAAAAACATCAGAAATTACTTCGACATATTTTCCCTCGATATTTCTTCCTATTTTAAAAGTGATTCGTGCAGAGACTACAAAATTTATCACTGTCAATATTTCAACTTCCCTGTGAACCCAAACTCGTACGTGGCCAATTACATCATTCATAGCCTTCGACTGTCTTCAGTCCTCTCAGTTGGCGGTTTATTCTGTGTTTGTTTTCCCCTAAAACCCATTCAGCCAGGAGACATCTTCTCTTAAGCTTTATTCTTGCGATCTCCTGACGATTTTATTCAGCTCAGGATAGACTTTTCGAACTAGAGGGGTTAGATACAGTCCTAATAAACCCATTCAGTACGAGAGAACTTCTCTAAGTTAAATAAAATCCCCTGTTAGCATCAAAAATAAATCGCAAAGAACATCACGCAGAGTTAAGGGATAATTTGAGCAGTCCAAGGATTTAAAAATAATCTCAGCCAATCCTTTCGCTCTTCCTCGCGCACGTAGGGTAGGGGAAGTAGTTGTAGCCCCAGGTTCATCTGATACGTGAACCCAGTGGACTGCAGGCTTAAAGTGTCCATCTCCTGCTATCCTCCTTTTCGATAACAGAAAGTAGCTGAGGGAAAGTTTGCATACCCAGGAAGTAGTCGCCCGGCTATATCTTTGCCACCACATGAAGGCAACCCTCTCCAATACCAAGGGATTTATTCAGGACAGAGCCAGACGATTTTGTTAACCTAAGAAAGAAAAAGGAGGGGATTAATCTTGAAAGACTGTAGGAACAATCGCATATATTCTTAAGACAGATGCTCAGTTCAAGTTGTTGCCATTTTTCTACAAGCACTGACCTGTGGCTAAAATATTACAAAGGACGTAGGAAGATGTTATTTGCACGCGTGGTAAATAACAAGAACACAAAAGCTATTGTTAGGCGTATTGCAGCTCTGCAGTCGTTGCTTTTTGAATAGAGCTCTCCACACGCAATGCAAAGAGACTAGCATATATTAACACACACACACACACACACACACACACACACACACACACACACACACACACTACACAACAACAACAACAACACACACCAACAAGCAATGCACACACATACAATCTCTTCTTCAAACACACAAACACACCCATTCCTCCCCCCCCCCCACACACACACAAACAGAGGCAAGATTACTGAAAATTGCTGGGGTGAAGGTTAGGAGTGCGTGGAGAGAGACAGTATTTCAGTGATAATTTTCCATAAAGGGGGTATGAGGAGGGCTGCTGGAGGGAGGAGGAGGGAGGAAGAAGGAAGAGAAGAGGAAGAAAGAAGGGAGAGAAATGATGACACACAAGAGGAAGGATGATACAGTTGAGAAGAAGCTGGGGGAAGGAAGAGGAAGGGAGGGAGAAGGAAGAAAGGAGGAAGCAAGAAGGGAGAGAAATGATGACACACAAGAGGAAGGATGATACAGTTGAGATGAAGGTGGAGGGAGGATGAGGAAGGGAGAAGGAAGAGAGGAGGAAGAGAAATGGTGGTAAGTGGAGGAGGGGCAGAAGGGGAGGCAAGGAAGATGTAGCTGAGAAAAGGACAAGACATAGAAAACCTGGAGAGATGGACGCCGAGGAGGAGGAAATGGAAAGAATAGGAGACAAGAGGTGGAAGCAGGGGATAGAGAGATTAAGAGGGAGGAGGGAAACGAAGAAGGAAGAGACGAGAGAAGGAAATGATGGAAAGGGAAGGAGACGAGATGAATGGTTAAGGAGCGCTGAGGAGAAGTAAGAAGTGAAAAAGACACTTGGAAAGAGAGAAGGACGAAGAGGGAATAAGAGGTAGAGCGGAGAGAGAGAGAGATGAGGTGGAGGTGGAGAGAGACAGAGATGATGATGAAGGGAGGAACAAAAAATGGAGAAGGAAGAGAGGAGGGTGGAAAGGGAAGAAGATGAAAGGGAGAGAAATGGAACGTGGGACTCGTCAGACGGGAAGGTGAAGAAGAGAGAAGGGTTGAGATGGGAGGAAGAGGGTAAAGATGGAGGAGGGAGGGAGGGAGGGTAGGAGAGCAGAGGAAGTGGAAATTTGGAGGCGTGGAGGGGAAGGGAAGAAGTGGAGGGAGGGGGAGCAGAGAAGAAAGATGGAGGAGGGTGGAAATAAGAAGAGAGGGGGTAGAGAAATGCTGGAGAGGAAGACACACGCAGAAAAAAGGAGGGAGGGAGAGAGAGAATGTGGAGAGTATGAATATTTTAGAGAAAAGAGATAAGGGAAGACTTATTAGAGAGAGAGAGAGAGAGAGAGGAACTGAGGGAGTGGGGGACAGATGGAGGGAAGGAAGAGGAAATGCAGGGGTGAAGGAATGACGAGGGGAAGATAAGGAAGCAGAGAAGGGATAGTATAAAAAAAAAAAAAAAAGGGGGGGGTGAGATGGATTGGGAGAAGGAGAGGTGGACTGAAGGGGGGGGGAACTCAAAGAGAGAAAGAAAAGGATGAGGGGGGGAGGGGAGGGAAGATAATAAGGAGGAAGAGTACAAACACATCCATAGCATGACGGAGGTAGAGAAATGAGGTACACACACACACACACACACACACACACACACACACACACACACACACCACTTGAAATATGTGTGTATGATTTTTGCACAACATGAAAACAAGAAAGGCAAGGAAAGACCGAAAGTGTGGAGGACTGATTACAAGACGAGACGCAAAGGAAGAAAGAAAATGTGAGAAACCGTGAGAAGGAGGGGTGTGGGAAAGGGAAGAGAAAGGCAAGAGCAGCGATAAAGAGAGATGCATTGGAAAGTCGAAGGAAGAACAAAAGGGAATGAGAAAGGAAAGAGAAGCGATAAGGAGAGATGCAATGAAAGGAAGGAAAAAGGAGAACAGAAGGGAAGGAAGAAAATGAAGGAACACCGGTAGAGAATTAATTTGTTGGAGAGACGGAAAAGGGAGAAGCAACGAGGACAGGTGGAATGAAAGGGGGAATGAGGGAGAAGAGAGAAGTGCACCAGAAGGAAGGAATGGACAAGAAAGATGTGGTCTGGAAAAAAAAAAAATGTGGAGGACTGGATCGATCTGAGTGGAGGAAAGGAGAGGGTGGAGGGTGGGAGAAGAGGAGGAGTGAAGGGGAAGGGAAGAAGGAGAGAGAAAGTGGGAGAGGAATGCGGGAGAGAGAAAGGGAGGAAAAAGGAGGGAGAAGGAGAAAAGGAGGAAAGATGACAGAAGGAGAGACAAAAGCCTGACTAAGGAATTCCCTTCTTACAATCATTAGCAAACTCACGTGTTAGAGATGAGGGTAGGGGAGGGGGAAGAGCAATGGAGAGAGAGAGAGAGAGAGAGAGAGAGAGAGAGAGAGAGAGAGAGAGAGAGAGAGAGACTTTATCTTTTACGGCAGCTGACTGAGAAGGCATTTTGAGACAAGCAAACTGGTGGGCGATTGAATGGCCTGGTCAGTGGATGGGGACGCTTGTTAGCTGAGAAAGATGACAAGCAGACAAACAGGAGGCCAGGTAAGCAGGTAGATAATTAGACAGGTGAGCAGGTAAGTATGAAGATAAGTAGGCAGGTATTCTGAGAGATGAAGATAAACTACTGATGGGTATGAGTGTAGGAAGACTGGCAGGTAAAATGGAAGGAATGTACCTAGCCTTGTGTGGGATGTGATTAAACCAGGTAGTTGGTAGAGACGTGGCTTGAGGTGTGTGTGTGTGTGTGTGTGTGTGTGTGTGTGTGTGTGTGTGTGTGTGTGTGTGTGTGTGTGTGTGTGTGTGTGTGTGTGTGTGTGTGTTTTAAGACCTTGGTTAAGCACTAATGAAGACTAACACGATCCGTCTCACAGCCACCATTTAATTGTTACAAAGCTACCCAACTCTGTCTGATGATATGGTAGTGGTAGTAGTAGTAGTTGCAACCTAAGGCTCATCGGGACGTGAACCCGGTGCACTGCAGGCTGAAATTGTCCTACTCCTGCAGTCCACCATCATCCTTTCGGGTATATGAGGGGAGGGGAGGGACGTCTGCATAACTGGGCACCCTCACCGCCAAGTTATATCGGGGCCACCACGTGAAGGCGCCTCTATCCAGCAGCAATAATAAGGTCCCAATGCATAATAAAGGGAGCATGGAAAATTAACTCAAAAAAAAAGCTAACCAAACACACTCGCCCCGACAATCCCGACCAACTCCCGACATATTCCCGACTACGATGGAGACCTAACTAAGACAGACGCGTGAAGCATTTTTACTACAATCCGACAGAGAGCAGTTTGTATCTCGGAAGTGTAAGGATGGGGGGAAAGAAAGCGCGGATAGGAGGAGACGAGATGGAAGGAAGGAGGAGGGAAGGAAGGAGGAGGGAAGGAAGGAAGGAGAGAAGGAAGGAAGGAAGGAGGAGGGAGAAAGTGCATGACAGAAGGAATCTAGAGGGAAATGATTAATATGGAGAGAAAAATGAAGTCAGAAGAGGCGAGGGGAGAGGAAAGGGAGAGAGGAATTGAAGGAGGAAGGATGATAGTTAAATGAGGCAAGGCAGAGAAAGAAGAATAGGAGGAAATGGGATAAGCAAAAGAGAGGGTAGGATAAAAAAAAAAAAATGACAGTCGCAGACAGAGAAATGGCAAGAGGTGAAACGATGGGAGGAGGGAGATTTGACGGTAGAAGGACAAGAGGTAAAATGAAAGAAATAATAATAATAATAATAATAATAATAATAATAATAATAATAATAATAAATTCTTGAACTTTGCGGGATTCAGGAAGTGGCAAGTTAACTCATTCAACACGAAGTCATCATTGCACTGAAGAAAATCCCTTCAGTCCCAAGGCGTATTTTCGTATTTCATTCGTGCTATCTCCAGACGATTTTATTCAGGTTGGAACAGGACCTCTAGTAGTAAAGTGATTCATGAAGGCTACATCCAACCCCAAAGTATGAAAAGTCTCTCCTAAGCTGAAAAAAGATCGTCTTGAGAAATGAAAAAAACAAGAAAAATATATCAGGGAAGTGTTTTTTTTTTTCCTTTTAATCACACGACAACCACATATTGTATAGCCTTCAGAGCAGGCTCTATCAACCCCTCCTGTTCGAAAATCCTACGTTGACTACAATCGTTTGGAGATAGGGTGAATAAGACAAGAAACACCTCATCCAGTCAATGCGGTTCATGACTTCTTTGAGACGACGTACTACATATTTCTATAACTGACAGCCCCAGACGATTTTATGCGGCTTTGGAGAGCCTTTTCGAACTGCAGGAGTAAGATATAGCCTTGATTAACCCCTTCGCTACTAGAGGACTATCCTAAGATGAATGAAATCGTCTGGTGGTAGCAGGAATTAAAAAAGAAACTACGTACCAGGAATGAAGGTTTTTTTGGACTATGTTAGGGTGTAGTTTTTTTTCTTTTTCTTTTTAGTTAGAACATGAGGGCCACACAGATTACACAACTATATTTTCAAAGACAGGGATAATATATATTTCATGTTACCTCATTTCACGCCTGTCAGTTTCCAAAATAAAGAGTCCCATTTGCCTTACTAAACGTGGGTAAAAATTCTAATAACAGTGACGTGCTTTCAGACTCTCATATTTTCTGTAATTTTAAAGCCGTCCCTTCCTCTCCCCCTTTCCCCTCCCACTCTTAACCCCTTCTGTGCAATGATGTCTTTATCTAGATTACTTTTGCTACTAGAGAGAGACAACTTCACGTGGTGGCACTGATATAACCGGCTGGCTAAACTACCCTGTTATACAAACGTCCCTCAACTCCCTTCCTCTCCCCTGCAAGAAGTGTAGACTGCAGGAGAAGGGCAACATCGGCTTGCAGTCCACTAGGTTCACATCCTCATGAACCTGAGGCCACAACAGAACCTCTTATTGCCAGTTCAAGACGTCTGTCCTTACCTGAATAAAAATCTATAGGAAACAACAAAACTAAAACTAAAATGTTCATGGATTCAAGACGCTATAAAAAAAAAAAAAACAGTAAAAACATTATATAGTCAGTGAGGGCATTTTTTTTTTTTATCTCACCTTTTCTACTTTTAATTTTCCTCTGCTCGATAACACCCCTAAGGTGGGAAAAATTCTATATGTTTCGCTGTCCATAGATAAGACAAGTTTCCCTGATATAATGTGCTTAGTCAGAAACGCTAAAGACACACCCTAAATGTGAAACAGATGCAGTGAGAAGGTTGGCGAAGGTTCAGCCCTGAGCGTAAGTTCTAAGGATCAGTTTTCAAGAGCTACCTGATCGAAACTTAATATTTTAGGGGGTCGTGTTCTTGAGGAGTTGAATGGCTTCCTGACACCTTCTTGACTCCTTGTATCTGGTGTGTGTGTGTGTGTGTGTGTGTGTGTGTGTGTGTGTGTGTGTGTGTGTGTGTGTGTGTGTGTGTGTTTAGGTATCCTTGTTGTCCCCAGATTATTTCATTCAGCTTGGACGAAAATTTTCAGAATGCACCAGTAAATCATAGCCTTCATTAACCCTTTCCCAATTAGACAGCCTTTCTATGTTGATCGAAACTGTCTGGAAGTAGAGTGAATAAAAAAGAAATGTCATCGAACTGAGGAGGTTAACTATTTACTCTCGATATCAGAGTTTATCATTTTCTCTGCATGATACTCGCGTATTCTTCACATGGACATAAAGAGAGAGAGAGAGAGAGAGAGAGAGAGAGAGAGAGAGAGAGAGAGACCGTCTCCTCAAGTTTAAGAAAATTGTCTAGCCGTGGCAAATATTAAACAGCAAACTTGTAAAGGTGTATCAAACAGGATAACGTGATATATATAAAAATAGTAAAGGAAAAAGATGCTATAATGAGCTCCCTAAAGTCACAAGAACGCGAGTCCCCCCCCCCCTCTCTCTCTCTCTACCTGACCACAGAACAGGACACTGGCAAGACTATCCTACGCCCAATGTCCGAATTCCGATGTTGTTGTCAGTCCGTAGTGAGTCCACTGAGGGGCCGGACCTTCTCACCATGGGAGAGTGTGGACCGGCTTGAATCCTTCCCCATACTGGCCAAGTACGAGTCCGGATGGGGTATCTTAGCAACAATGAGGGAAAGTGCACATGGAAGTCGACGTGTAGCAGTGGTGTGTGTGTGTGTGTGTGTGTGTGTGTGTGTGTGTGTGTGTGTGTGTGTGTGTGTGTGTGTGAGAGAGAGAGAGAGAGAGAGAGAGTGAGAGAGAGAGAGAGAGAGAGAGTGAGAGAGAGAGAGAGAGAGAGAGAGAGAGAGAGAGAGAGAGAGAGAGAATCACAACCCAACCTTACGTTATATCCCTCTACTTAGCGGTTTTATTTGGCAGGTATAAGTGACTGAAGACCTGCTCCTTACGTCTCTTTCCCTGCCTTTCTTTTCCTCCTTCACTGAGCTAAGATGTAAGACGTCAACCACACTGCGATAATTTTCCTGCTTTTTTTTCGTACCCTGGCATTGAGTTGGTAAATTTGAGAGATACTGTGAGTTTGGTGTGTTTATATTTTTTTTATGATTTCCTCTTGTTCTTCTCCACTTCCTCATCCTTCTTTATCTTCTTCTCCTCCTCCTCCTTATTCTTCTTTTTTCTCATTCTACTTATTATTATTATTATTATTATTATTATTCATTTTTCACCTTTTCTCCACCTGTTCATGTCTCACCACCTTCTCACCTCTTCTTCCGCTTCTCTTAGTTCCAAAATCTTTTCCTCATTTGTCATACTCTATCTCATTTCTCTTTCAACCTTCTCCCGTTTCTTTATTTTCTTTCTATCTCTCCTCTTTTTCATCAGATCGTCTTTTAAGTTTCGTCATTCGTGTATTTTAGTATTTTTTCTGGATCTTCCTCATCTATTCTGCGTCTTTATTTTTTCTTAACCTTTCACTGCTATGCTCCTCGGCTCACCCAGTTTCTCAATTTTCCATTCTTTACGGTCGTTATCATCCTTCTTCCTCAACATCATTACTTCTTCTCTTCTCAGTCTCTCGTCATATTTATCCAGAAGTGAGAAATGTGGAGGAGGAGAGGGGAAGGGGGAGGCGGAGACTGAAGATGAGATGGTGGGATAATGGTGGTGAGGCGTATGAACGAGGGTGGTGTGAACTGGAAGAAGGGCAGCCTGATTACACACAGGGTGACATGGGGACGGTTTGTTTGTGGCCACACCCTCCGAGATTCAGACAGACAGACGGACAGAAAGACAAAAAAAGATACATATTTTCTTCCCTTCATCTCCTATTTTTCATTGTCATAATTATATAGATAATGTTTATACGGCGCTTTCTTCTTTAATAACGTATATTGTAAGTCTAAAATTTATCATGCTCTTTGGTATTTTCGGTATTTTATTTCTCTCATGCTGCTTCCTTCTTGGCAGTATTTCTTTTCTAACTTCCGTCTATGCTCTTGTCTTTTCACCATCTTCTCATCTGCACATGCCACTCTCATCTTCATTCTCTGTGGTATTCACGAGATTACATTTTCTTTTCTTCCGGTTCTACTTTTTAATATTTCCTTTTAACACTCTATTATTCGCCTTGCTTTCCTTAATCCCTTCATTACCGTTTATCCATTACTGTCTAAATCCATCTATTCTCTGTCTCCAGTTTCTACTTTCTCTTTTCCGAAATTCTGCATTTTTCATCTGTAAACTTTATCCTTCTATTTCGTTTTCATCAGCCACGATACTCATCTTTATTCAATCGTTACAGTATTGTCTTTATAATACTAAGTTTGTCTCCATGTACCACTCTCTCTCTCTCTCTCTCTCTCTCTCTCTCTCTCTCTCTCTCTCTCTCTCTCTCTCCTTTCTTTTGGTCTGTTTATACATCATTTTCATCAGTTTCTCGTTTTCACTCTTTATCGTCAGCTTCTCTGAGAACGTTAACACTGTCATGATTTCTTTGGTGTTATTGTGCTTCTCTCTCTCTCCCTTTCTCTTTTCTCGTATTTTCTTCTACATTTTCTCTTCTCTCTCTCTTTTATCGTCTATCTCTTGGCTATCCTTCGCCAAATAAGTACGTCATTGTTTCTGTAACTTTTTCGTCTCCTATAACTTCCCTCTTCCTCTTCTAACTCTTTTCCCTCTTCCTCCTCTTCTAACTCTTTTCCCTCTTCCTCTTCTTCTAACTCTCTTCCCCCTTCCTCTTCTTTCTTCCGTCTTCCTCTTCTTACTCTCTCCCCCCTTCCTCTATTTACTCTCTTCCCTCTTCCTCTTCTTACTCTCTTCCCTCTTCCTCTACTTACTCTCTACCCTCTTCCTCTACTTACTCTCTTCCCTCCTCCTCTACTTACTTTCTTCCCTCTTCCTCTTCTTACTCTCTTCCCTCTTCCTCTACTTACTCTCTTCCCTCATTTTCTTCTTACTCTCTTCCCTCTTCCCCTCGTTACTCTCTTCCCTCATTCTCCTCTTACTCTCTTCCCTCTTCCCCTCGTTACTCTCTTCCCTCATTCTCCTCTTACTCTCTTCCCTCATTCTCCTCTTACTCTCTTCCCTCTTCCCCTCGTTACTCTCTTCCCTCTTCTTACTCTCTTCCCTCTTCCACTCCTTACTTTCTTCCCTCTTCCTCTTCTTACTCATTTTATCGTCAGCCAATTTGATGTCTTTATTAAATATTTACTCCGTCACTCCTCTTCTTCTCACTAGCACACGATGTCATTTTTTTATCATTATTTCTTCACTGGCTTTATTATTCTTTGTCTCTCTTGGAAATTCGCACTTGATATTATTACTTATCACCTGTTATCATCAGTCCCTTCACCCACCTTCGCTAAATCGTTATGGTATTGCCTTTCCATCACTCACTGTCGGCCCTGTACATAACACTCTCTCTCTCTCTCTCTCTCTCTCTCGTGCTTTTTTTTTTTTTTGGCAGTCTCTTTTCCTTTCCTTGTCATTACTTCTTCATCTTTCTCTCTATAACTCTCACCGTTTGTCTATGAGGACACATAACGCTGTATCATCATTCTGTCTCTCGCTTTTCTTGTCACTCTTTTCATCCCCTTGTCATTATCAGCATTTCTTCGTCTTTCTCCCTCTTATCATCATCCTCTTTGCTGTCCTTCATTCAGCTCTTCCTTCATACACCCCCTAGTCATTTGTATGTAGTTGAAATCTTAGTTTTATCTCTATATTTTACATTTCTGTGGTTCCTGTAATATCATTTTGCGTCCTTCTTATCAGTACACCTTCTCTCACTCTGTTATCATCAATCACTGCGACCACCTTCTCTATATCGGTATCATTTCGTACATGTTTTTGCCATTTTTAGTCTCTTTTTGCTTCCTACTTATCAGTAAATCTTCTCTCACATTCCGTTATCATCAATCACCTCACCCACCTTCTCTAAATCGCTATCGTATTGTCTCGCCATCACTCACTATCGGTCTGCACATTATCATCAATCTTTCTCAGGTGTTTTTTGACCACTGTTTTAGTCTCTCTTCGTTTCTTTATCGGTATTTCCTATGTCTTCTTTTCATCGTCATTCTCTTCCCTGTCTTCCTGCTATCTATCCAGTGAGCCTATGAATGTCTTTTCCACTTTATTCCTACCTTTTCTCCTGACGATTTTATTCAGCTTAGGATTAAAGTTTCGAACTGGGGAGCTGAGATACAGTCTTATACTCTTTTTACTCTAACTTGGTCCAAATTTTTTTGTCCCTTAGCATATTTCACGCAGCTCATTGGCAAAGACAATACTATGGCTCTCCATGCTTTCCACCGCACTTCTTTGTGGCTAGCACCATACACTAATGTTAATCTTTTGTTGCAACTCAGCGTTCAAGGCTGAGAGAAGGCAATTTTAGGCCATGTTAAAGTAAAACGAATATAGTAGTAGTAGTTGCAATCCCAGGCTCATATGCATGTGAAACCAGTGGAATGCAGGCTGAAAATGCCCTTTTCCTGCAGCCCATCCTCCCCCTTTCTGGGAATAGGGAGGAGATAAACCAGGTTTGTATAACGGGGCACCTCCATCACCAAGTTATTTCGGTGCCACCACTTGAAGGCGCTCCTCTTCAGCACCATAACTATTGTAAAAACCCCTCCATAGGCGTGGCCTTTCCTATGTCAAATAAAATCGTCTGGAAGCAGAAAAAATAAACTGAAAAAAAAAAAAAAGGATGTCAATCTGAGTCTTTTTCATTTTCTTTTTGCTTCCTCTTTCTATTATTATTATCTATCATCATCGTCACCGTCCTCCGCATTTTCGTGTTTCCTTCCACTTTACGCTTTTCTGCACCATCATTACTTCTTTTTCCTCCTTCCTTATCTTGTACCTCTCGTCCCATCCTTGTCTTACATCTCTTTAAACTGTTTTTTCCTTCTAATCTACATCTTTGCTGTTATCCTTATCTTTAGTGTGCCATCATTCTCTCTTTTTTCCTTCTTCATCACTTCCAACTACAATTTCATCTACTCTCTCTCTCTCTTTCTCTCTCTCTCTTGTTCAGTGTATAAGGAAGACTTTTTGCTATAATATGTACTTACTGGCGTTCGCTTTCAGTTCTTCACGATCAGACTATCATCGACTGAGTGTACTATTGTCTGAAGAAACAATGACATTGCATAGGTAGACAGACGACAGATATAGACAGACAGATAATACAGATTAAATAAATAAATAAACAAGAAGCGGTGCCTAGGCACAGCAAACCCGTCCCTGGTAGTCATTTTAGTGCTGACGTTTAAACATACCAGGATATCTAGTCAAAGATGTCACATATCAAATTTGGAGTAAATCGGGTGAAAATTCACGATTTTATGCCCATTTTAAATTTTTGGCCTGACCCACCTGATACTGACCCCGCTACCGGTAAGTGGGGGGTGACCCCCCTGATGTAATGAAGCATGTTAAAGGATGCAGATTTGAAAGCTGCACCTTTAGATATTGGTTTAATGTCAATATGACGAATTTGAAAGGAGTTATGGCAAAAACCAAGATTTTTACCCATCCCTGTTTTTTTAAATTTTTTGGGCCCACAGCCTAGGCCTTGGCCCAATTTGGTCCAAAATTTTATCACGTGATCAGAAGGTCATAGCCCATCATCCCTGTAATATTGGTCAAAATCGCACCGGTAGTTTTCGCGTAAAGTTGTTAACAGACAGACAGACAGACAGACAAACAGACAAACCGACTGAAAACAATACCCGTAACGGGTAATAGATAGTCATCACAGTGAAGGTCCTTAAGTATAACAATTACCTTCACCTAGTTCACAAAGCCTTAAATAATCTCAGTTAACTTACACACAGGGTCCCATAACGCCCTTCACACACACACACACACACACACACACACACACACACACACACACACACACACACACACACACACACACACACACACACACACACACACGCACACACACAAAATCGTCTAGAAATAAAGAACAGACTAGAACACACGATCAACAACAGAATTAACTATCAACTGTCCTCACATTATGCACAAATACCGTAAAATAATGACAAGGCACTTTGAGACACGGCCTGCCATTCCCTTCCCTGGAAACTACTTAAAATAGAAGTCTGTGGGTGCAAGGTCAGTGTAAGGTGGTAATTAGGGACAGGTAACAGTGTGCTCGCGCTCTCTCTCTCTCTTAATGTGTGTGTGTGTGTGTGTGTGTGTGTGTGTGTGTGTGTGTGTGTGTGTGTGTAAGACTATTTTTAGCTTCTGTTGTTGTTGCTGGATATATTAGTGGTTAGACTGGAGCACTCTCTCTGTCTCTGTCTGTCTGTCTGTGGAGCACTCTCTCTGTCTCTGTCTGTCTGTCTGTGGAGCACTCTCTCTGTCTCTGTCTGTCTGTCTGTGGAGCACTCTCTCTGTCTCTGTCTGTCTGTCTGTGGAGCACTCTCTCTGTCTCTGTCTGTCTGTCTGTGGAGCACTCTCTCTGTCTCTGTCTGTCTGTCTGTGGAGCACTCTCTCTGTCTCTGTCTGTCTGTCTGTCTCTCTCTTTCTCTCTCTCTCTCTCTCTCTCTCTCTCTCACTCAACCTCTTCAGTATGACGACGAACATTTAAAATTATCCTAGGCATCTACATATATTTTCCTTTTTTATTTTTTACAGAAGAGAGAAATCGAGCAGGTAGGATTAAACACATCCTTAGTTAACCCCTTCAGTACGAGAGGCCTGTCCAAAGCTGAATAAAATTGTCTTGACTTTGAAATGAACAAAAAAAGCGTCATCGGTTGAAGAAAAAAAAAAAATCACCCTTAGGGGCCCACGACTCACCCTTAGCTGAATAAAATCGTCTGGCTTTAGCTGGGCTGGAATACAAGAGTTCTCCTGACCAAGAGAGGGTTAATGGTGATATAACTCCCAGGCTCTTTTTCGTATCTGACCAGTTTAGCTTGGCATCAGCTGCAATAAAACGATGTACAAGAGTTATGCCGATCATGCAAGGGGTCAATGGTTGTATTAACACCGAGGCTCCAATGACTAATGCTTAGCTGAATAAATCATCCGGAGTTAAATGCTCAGGCAAATAAATCATCTGGCGTCATCTGAAATTAAAATGCTAGAGTTTCCCCGACCATGAAAGTGTTGCGGACGCGGTGAAAGCATGCAAAAATGGCCTCCTCGCGGCTCCATCACTTTACTTCCTACACCGCACTTCCCAACACTGCGGCTCCATCCATCATCATTTCCCCCAACCATCTCTGAAAGCGTGAACAGGAGAACTCGGGCGGAGAAAAAGGAAAGAAAGAGAGAAAATAAAAGGAAAAGAGAAGGAAAAACGTGGCCATCACTATTATTGTAATAAAGGGAAAAAGGATAGGAAAGGAAAGCAGAAAGAAAAAAGTGGGCATCATTATTAGTGTAAAAACGGAAAAAGTGAATAGGGAAAAAAGGAAAGGAAAAAAGTGGCCATCACCATTACTGTTACAAAAAAAAAAAGGAAAACGAAAAAGGATAGGAAAGAAAAGTGGAAAGAAAAAAGTGGGCATCATCATTAGTGAAAAAATTGAAAGGGATAAAAGGAAAGGAAAAAAGTGGCCACCCACTCATCCGGGCAGTTATCTATTCATCTGACAATCCAGTAACCTATCCTATAATTACAGATTCTATCCACTCAATTAACTATCAGTCTAATCATCTACGTGTTTATTGCTGACTAGAGTGGAAAATTAAGCTATTCATCTATCCATCCATCCATTTGGCCAGTTGTCTGTTCATCTAACTGTCCAACAAGGTATTCCATAAAAATTTATTCTATCCATCCATCGACTGTCCCAACTATCAGTCATGCAATTACTAACTAGGGTGGAAAATTCAACTATCCACCCATCCATCTATCAATTTATCTGACTGTCAAGCTGTCCCGCAATTTCGGATTCTGTTCATCCATCAGACCGCCTAACCATCAGTCCAATCATCCACGGTGTATCATCATTGTCTCATCCATCAGAGCACGAAGGCTACCATGGAAAGAGAAAGTCATCTATCCATCCATCTGTCGGTCTATTTGCGTATCTGGCCGTCAAGTTATCACACAAGTCAAATTATCTACGGTTCCTTTTACTGCTCAATCCACCAAATTATAGGACGAAAGAAAAAGTGTCCATCATCACCATTATGGCCACCCATCCATCTGGCCAGCTATCTATTCACCTGTCATTCAAGCAGACTAACCCACAATTACCTAATCCATCCATCCATCAGACTGGCTAACTATAAAACAATCATCAACAGCACTTTCCTTAGCCTCATCCATCAGAACACGAGGGCAAAGGTTAAACAAAAAAATCCATCCACCCACCCGGTCATCTCCGTCTTACACCGTCAACCTCTCCCATAATTACTGAATCCATCCACTCATCAAACTGCCAGTCAATCAGTCAAACCATCTCTAACGTCCCCTTCATGACTTCATCCGGTAGACGCTGTTAACCATCCCCTCTGCCCTATGATTCCCCAGCATACTTAACTATCTCACTGCGATGACGTTTGTTTATTTGTGACATATTTTCAGACGCTTTTCTTCAGCTTAGGAGTGATTTTTCGAACTGGATGGGTGGGCAATATATCCTCTCTTTAACCTCTACAAATTCGAGGCCTTTCCTAAGCTGACTAAATTTGTCTGAAGCCAACAAGAATAAACTAAAAATATTTCCTTGATGGGATTATACTAGATGGAGTCCACTAACTGTTTCTGTTTTTCATTCAGCCTACCAATGCATACATCCACCAGTCCTTCCATGTGGAGAGAACAGAATGTGAAAAACTGACTAGGAGAGTGAATGTAAGACAGAAGGGGCAAAGAAGGGGAAAGACTAAGGATGAGATGGAGGGATGAGGCGGTGAGGTATATTAGCGAGGGGAGTAGGAGTTGGAGAGAGGGTAGCATGGCATGGAGGCGATGACCACTCCTTCCGGGATCAAGGAGTTTGTTTTTATAGATAGATATATGGACAGATGGACAGACATATAGAAAAATAGATAGACAGACTGACAAACAGACAAATCTTTCCACTAAGCTCATGGAATCTTCAGCCTATCAACACTCTCTCACCCACATCTCCCTCTTCCTCACCCATCTCCCCTTGATGTCCTGTTTTTGTTTTTCCAAGTTCTGCTATTCACACTTGTCAGTCCATCTGCACTATATTCCCTCCACTTCCCACCACCTTTTCCACCTCTCCTTTATGTCCTGCATCTGGTTTTTCATTGTCTACCGTACTAGTGCAACTTTTCTCCCATCATCTCCATCTATCTTACACCCTACTCGTCTTCATTTTTCTTGAGTTTCATCTTAAAAATTCACCAAGACAGCTTACACGAGCATCTGCATTGCTATCTTCCCTTTCTCTGAAGTATTTTATTCTGCATTCCCTAACAAACCGATTACCTTTTATGTATTCCCTGTCTAATATTTCAGTATCTTCCAAGCACTTTATCAATGCATCAATAGTCTAACATTTCCAAACGTTTTTAGTCAGTTTAGCAGAGACCCTTCGAACTGAGGGTATAGATACAGATTTCAGTAACTCCTTTCCTACCACAGAATCATCATCATCATCATCATCATCATTCCGACTTCTTTTCCCACCTAAAATTTAGTAGTAGCCTCATCTACTCTGAAATCTTAGGGGACGATTTATCCATCCTACTCAGGCTAACACCAGACGGTTTTACGAGTCACTGGACGACCATCCGAGGTCTGAGGTTTACAGAAAAAAATGATCACAAGACCCATTTTTCAGGATGTAAGTAATCTACCCATCATTATCTTCTAAGCTCCTACTGGCACTTACCATCATAGCTCAGCTATAACAACCTAAATTACTTCACTCTCCATCTACTTTGAAATCACTCGTTACCATCATCATCATCAACACCATCTTCTTGCCGCTCTCCATCTTCTTCAATATCCCCTCATCATCATCATCATTGTCGTCTTCCCATTCTCCCCCTCTTCCCCTTCCTCCGTATTCTCTACTTCCAATTTTCTTTCAGACACGCGGGTAACTATTTTCCTGCGATAACTATTTCGTACCCAAGAATTTCCGTGTCATTTTACACAGTTCCTGCAACCTAACCTAGAATTTTGTCATCCGCGTAAATCACAGGACAGGTAGAGATCCACCCCGCCTCCTCTCCTGTCATAAGTACTATATCCACTAAATTATCTCGAAATAAACCACAGGAAAAGAAGTCGTGCTCTCCCCCCTCTCGTTTCTGGTCGGGAATTAAGCTGTTGTTGTGAGCCATTCC
Organism: Coenobita brevimanus; assembly: GCF_032717465.1. Taxonomy (NCBI): domain Eukaryota; kingdom Metazoa; phylum Arthropoda; class Malacostraca; order Decapoda; family Coenobitidae; genus Coenobita; species Coenobita brevimanus. The sequence continues at coordinate 16,688,829 of NC_137060.1, read as the reverse complement.
AGGAAGTATTAAGGCGTGGGTAACAATCCCTCCCATCAACTTGGGTGCGTGGATCCAATTCCCTGATAATTTGTCCTACCCGTAAGGATATGTGTGGGCGAAAAACTCCTCGATCTGTGGCCTGGTGAAAAAGTTCTTCAGTCTACCATTCCGACCATTTTCTGTGCCTAAAAAATGGGCGTAAGGGCCAAATTGGTATGCCTAGGCCTATGTTGATGACTGCCCCTTTTTTTGCCATATATAAAGTCGAGAATGCGGGGCGCCATACGTGTTTACAAGGGTTCGTGCGTACGTGTGTTTGCGTGAGTGCCTTAGGGCGGGGCCAAACGCGCGAGCTCCGCCTCCCAAGCCTCATCGCCCCTCCTTCTTCCTTCCCGCCCTCACTTCCCTTCTCGCTCTTACACCCCCAATATCTCACTTCCTGTGGCTCTTGTGCGACGCTAGGAGTGGTGCGGAGACAGTGCTGAGGCCTCTTGCACTTCTGCCAATCCGACTCACATCTCACTATCGCTAAAACTTGTGAAAAATCGGTCTATAAGCCATTCTGCTATCACCGTCGCAGCCTCAGCTGTTTTTCTCCCATGCGTTGCCAGTTACTGTTCGACCCATTTTTTTTTTCCCCCTTTGCGTATAATCACATTACTCATCAACTAACTTCCAACCTACATCTCTCTACAAAGTTGTTACACTAGGAAATTCTACTAACAGTTATTTCATACTACCAACTGTTAGAAATCACGGTGATATAAAACTACCATTTTTTTTTACAGAAAGCATTTGGCAATGAGTGAAACCCAACATGCTTGTGCATTGGAAAAAAAATAGATGCCAGTCAGTAACATATTCACATTTAAGATACATGACACACAGAACTACTCTTTCGGCAAATTCTAATATGATATTCTGAAAGGTGTCTGCAAATTAGTCCCATTAAGAACAACTCCTCACCCAAAGGTAAAAACAAGCAATCGCCGTAAAAGTGTAATAACGAAAGCTCTCCGGTGATCTACTTTGTTGTGGTGGCAGATGTATGAGAATTTTTAGAGGGGGTTGGATGAGGCTTCCAATTCGTGCCGCTCGTAACTCATTTAATTTTTAATAATTTTGGAGTGTTGTGTCGCGTTATGCCGATGCTATGTATTGGGTTTGTCCGTGTGATTTATGGCAGGGTTTTCTGAGAGCAGCATGGAGGGAGAGCAAAGAGAAACGAGTGAGAGTTAGAGCAATCGAAGAAGAGGAATATTGGGGGGAAACATTTGACCAAGAAAGGAGAAAAATGTATCCCAATCAGACCATGCATGCACAAAAATAAATCAAACGAAATCAGGTAAATAAATGATTAGGCAAACAGAACAGAAAAGGGCGTCCATAATTCACCAGAATCCGTCTCTAAATAAGTAATCACTAATGTGGAGTGTCGTAAAAAATAAAATACCAATAAAATGAAGCCCATACAAGCATTCTAACTCTATCCATTAATATACAAGTCTTGTGTTAGTAGACATTCATTTATTTTTTATCATTTTTTTTTTTTAGTATTAGTGCAAATGGGATGTATAGGAAGATAATACACATCCATTAATTTGAAACTCATTTATATATGCATATCCAAATTTACTGATAACTTACACAGCTATTAATTTGGAACCCATTCCTGCAATTTGAAATATATTGATAAAATTCCGCTGCACGATATTGATGGCTGTGTAAATGGATGTAGTTAACCCTTCCATTACGAGGACGCTCTATTTTTTTTTTTTTTTCTCGACAATTTTATTCAACTCTGGAAAAAACTCTCGTACTAAAAGGGCTAATGAAGGCTATACTTAACCCCTCAACTCTCTCCAAAACTGTAATTCGTTGCCAGTAACTATTAAAAAAAAAAAAAAAAAAAGACGCCCTTGTAGTGAAAAGATTAATGGAGGTGTGAGTATGCAAAACAGATGGGTAGGGTAAGGGTAGGGTAGCGTATGGGAAGGGTTTGGGTAGGTAGGGTATGGGCAGGGTGGGAAAGCGAAGGGAAGGGGACGACTGGGGTTTGGTGGGAAAGGCTTTAGGTGGATAGAGGGATAGGATAAGGTAGGATATAATAAGGATAGGAAAAATGCAAGCTTAAGGGAAGGACTGACTTGCAGCGAGTAGGATAAAGGCAGGATTGGGTAGGGCAAGGTAGGCTTGGGTAAGATAAGGTAGGACTGGGTAGGATATGGTAGGATTGGGTAAGATAAGGCAGGATTGGGTAGGATAAGGCAGGGTATGAGGCAGGATAATCTAACGTATGAGGATAGGATAAGGTAGGTTTGGAAATTGGAAAAGGTAAAACTGAGTAGGAAATGGGGGAAGATAAGGTATGGTTAGGCAGGATAAGAAAGGATTAGGAGCAGGATGTAATAGCATCAGATGTAGGATAAATTTAGTAGTGCAGTAATGTACGATATAAGGCAGGAAAAGAGAGTGTATGAGGCAGGATTTGGCTGGACTGGAAAAAAAAAAAAAGTAGAGTATGAAGTAGGTTAAGGTAGGGTTGGGTAGGATAAGACAGGGTAGGGTAGGATAAGACAGGGTTGGGTAGGATAAGGTAGGGTTGGGTAGGATAAGGTAGGGCTGGGCAAGTTAAGGTAGGGTTGGGTAGGATAAGGTAGGGCTGGGCAAGTTAAGGTAGGGCTGGGCAAGTTAAGGTAGGGTTGGGTAGGATAAGGTAGGGCTGGGCAAGTTAAGGTAGAGTTGGGTATGATGAGGAAGGGTTGGGTAGGATAAGGTAGGGCTGGGCAAGTTAAGGTAGGGTTGGGTAGGATAAGGTAGGGTTGGGTAGGATAAGGTAGAGTTGGGTAGGATAATGTAGGGTTGGGCAAGTTAAGGTAGGGTTGGGTAGGATAAGGTAGGGTTGGGTAGGATAAGGTAGGGTTGGGTAGGATAAGGAAGGGTTGGGTAGGATAAGGCAGGGTTGGGTAGGATATGATGGAGAATGTGATAGGTTACGTAGGGTAAGATAATGTAGGGTTGGATACGATTGGGTTGGGTAGGATAATGTAGGATCAGGAACAGGAAAAGGTAAGGTTGGATAGGATAAGGCAGGATTAAGTATAAGGTTGGGCTGAAGAGGATAAGACGGGGTTAGGAGTAGGATAAGGTATGGTTGGAGCGGAGGTTTGAGAAGGATAATAAGGGGTTGGATAGGATAGGGTAGGATTAAAGCAGGGTAAGGTAAGACCAGGTAGCATTCGGAACAGGATACAGAACTTATTAAGGAAGATTTTAGGTCGAACTATCCAGAGCTTGAAGTAGGAAATAAAGTAGGATATAAAGAGGATGAGGCAGGATATGGGGATAGGATATGGTAGGGTTCAGAGTTGGATACGGTAGGACTGAGGAGGATAAATTAATCTGTAAGGCAATATTTGGTATGGAAGGATAAGGTTGGATTCAGAGAAGGATATGGTAGGATTTAGAGAAGGATACAGGAGGATAAGGTAAAGTAGGACAAGATAAGGCAGGATTTAGAGAAGGATAAGGTACGATAAGGTAAGATAGAATAAGGCAGGACTTAGAGAAGGACAGGGTAGGATAAGGTAGGATTTAGAGAAAGATAAGGCAGGATAAGGTGGGATTTAGAGAAGAATAGGTAGGATAAGGAATTTAAAGAAGGATAAGGCAGGACTTTGAGAAGGATAAGGTAAGATTTAGGGAAGACTAACGCAGGATAAGGTAGGATTCAGAGAGGAGTAAGGTAGGATTTAGGGGATAAGGAAGGATTTAGAGAGGGATAAGGAAGAACAAGGTAAGGCAGGATGAGAGAGACGAGATAAGGCAAGATAGTACATTAATCCCTTCATTACGAGGGCTGAATAAAATCGTCTGGCTGTTGTAAGGTGAAAATACAAACACATCATCGTTCTGAAGGGTTTAATTGAGTCCTTCGACGTCCCATTCACCATCAGGGGCTTCTTACAAGGGGGAAGAGGAGGAGGAAGAAGAGGTACAGAGGAGGAAGAGGAAGAGGTGAAGAAGAAGAGGAGGGGCAGAGTGAGGATGGTACAAAGAAAGGGTACAGGACGGGATGAGACGGGCAGGATGAGGGTGTAGGGGCTGGCAGGGAGGGAGGGAGTGCAGGGTGAGAAAGCAGGGAGGCAGGTTTAAGTGAGGCAGGGTGAAGCAAGGAGAGAAGGTAGGATGAGGCAGGAAGAGAGATTGTTGTGAGGCAGGGGGAGAGTAGGCTGAGAAATGAGGAAGGCAGGGAGAGAAAGTAGGGTGAAGCAGGGTGAGAGGGTAGGATGATGTAGGGAGGGAGGGTTGAGCACGTCAGGGAGTGAAGGCAGAGCGGGAGCAAGGCAGCATAAGGCAAGAAGGGAGGGTAAGGAGAGACAGGGGTGGGGGGAGTGAGGGTAGAGTGAGACATGGGTGAAGGGACTTGGGGCATTGTGAGGCAGGCTGTTGAGGAGGAAGGCAGAGTAGCTAAGGCAGGAAGTGACATGAAGGCAAGAAAGGAGGGAGGGAGGCGTTGCTGAAGCAGGAAGTGCAGGCAAGGTGAGGTAAGGAGGGAGGATTGGGGGCTGAAACAGGCAGGGAAGGGAGGGAGGGAGGGAAAAGTGAGGTAGGGTGGGGCAAGGAAGAGGAGAAGGGAGGGTGAGGCAGGTTGGAAGGGAGAGTAAGGTGGGATAAAGCTAGGAGGAAGGTGATGAACTGGGTAAGGAAGGCAGTGTGAAGCAGAAAAAAACAGCAGGGTGAGGATGCAGAGAAAGTAGGCAGATGCTTGGAGAGAAGACAGGAAATTAGGGTGAGACGGGCAGAGAGAGAGAGAGAGAGAGAGAGAGAGAGAGAGAGAGAGAGAGAGCTATGGAGGAAGAGGGAAAGGAAAAGCAGAGTGAGGAGGGCACGGTGAGACAGGGAAAGAAGAAAGGCAGGGTCTGGCAGGGAGGCAAGGGAAGCATGGTAGGGTAGGCTGGCGGACAGGGATAGTAAGGTGATGTAAAAAGGGAGAGTAGGGTGAGGAACGCAGGAAGGGAGGAAGGGTTTGGTGGGTATGAAGTGAAGGAAGGAAGAGTATAGGGTAGGGAAGGAGGAAGGGAGGGGCGAGGCAGGGTAAAGTGATGCAAGGTGGCACACAGGGCAGGGTGAGGTAGGCAGAGAAAGTAATGTGGGGGAGGATAGAGGTAGGCAGAACGGGAAGGAAGGTAGTGGGATGCAGGGAAGGAGAACAGAGTAAGGCAAGGAGGAAGAGTGAAAGGTAGGATAAGGTAAAAAGGGAGGGATGCTGAGGCGGGGAGGAAGGGTGAAGTAGGGTGGACAGGGTGAGGCAGGGAAGAAGGGAGGAAGAGGCATGGTAGGGTAAGACTGCAGGGAGGGAGGGAAGGAGGGTAGGGTGATGCAAGAAGAAATTAAAGGAGGGCAATGACAGAGGGTACAAGACATACAGGGTGAGGGAGTCAGGGAGGGTAGGGTAGGGTGAGACAAGCATGACACGAGGAAGTGAGGGTAGGGTGAGGCAACGATGACGAGGAGGAAGAAAAGCTGAAACAGTAGTAAAAGTGAGGAAGGGTGAGGAAGGTTAGGCAGGAAGGGTGTAATATGGCTGAAAGGAAGGCATGCAGGGTGAGAAAGGCAAGGCAAGGAGGGAGGATTAGGCAGGATGGGAAGGAAGGGTGAGGGAGGGACAGCGAGAAAGTATGGGAGGAGAGTGTGGTAAAGGGACATGAGGTGAGGTAGTATGGGATGGGAGAATGAAAGTCATGTAGGAAGGGAGGATAGAGTGAGACATGCATGCTGGGAGGCAGGAAAGGCAAGGTTAGGAAAGGAGGAAGGAGGGGTAGCACGAGCCAGCTAAGCAGGGATGGAAGGGTAAGTGTGGAAGAGAGGACAGGGTGAGACGTGCAAGCAGGACGGGAATGAACAGGGTACGGTTGGACGAAGGATGGGAGGGAGTGGTGAGGCAGGCAGGCAGGCAGACAGGGAGAGGAGAGGGATTGTGAGGGAGAGAGAGGGGCTTGATAGGATGGGTCGGCAGGATGAAGCAGGGGTGAAGGGTGAGGTAGGAGGTTGGCTGAGGCAGAGAGCATGAGACAGACGGAGGGAGGGAGGGTGAGGCAAAGGGCACGAGGCAGAGAGGGTGAGGGTGAGGAAGGGAGAGGCGTGTGAGACAGGGAGAGAGATGAGTGAGGCAGGGAAGAGGGGGTGAGGGAGGGATAGAGGGAGAATGAGGCAAGGAGGGAGGGTGAGGCAGGGTCAGGCAGCAGCTGACGCCTCACAGTGGGTGGGTGGGGGTGAGGGAGGAACAGGGAGGTTGGAGGGGGGTGGGGTGGTGTTCCGGGCGGCAGCGTCACTGTGCAATGTTGCAGCTGCCGCCCCTGCCTGCCTGGGTGGCTGCCCCGGCGGCGTGGTGGGTTGGTGCGGTGCCTGACGGCGGCGCGGCCGCGGCCTCGGTGCCGTGTGTGGTGTGGCGTGGTCGCCCCGGCAACCGTCGCCATGGTGACCCGAGATGTGACACGCCGCGCTGAATGGATTATTGATGCCGGCGTGGTTGCCGCCGCCGCCGCCAGATGACGCGCCATTCGCCTCCGTCTTAATTATAAGGAGAGTGTAGGCAATTAACGCAGTAAGGAGATTACCGCATTGTGCCAGTAATTAGTGGGAGTCGTGGCGGCGCGGCGGTGTCAGCCCGCCACTCCGCTACCACCTTCAGCCAAGGACACGCACCCGCCACCGCCGCCTCCTGCCGCGGCCGCTGCCGCCCTCGCCACGCCACGCCACGCCCGCGGTGAGACAGTGCCGCCCGCCGCCTGCCGCCACGCTCATTATCCCTCTTTTTGCCCGATCAATTGAGCCTAGTCACGGCCGCGTATTGAAAAGACTCAACACATGCTTGTATGCAAAAACCGTCAGTGGCGGCGGCAGCTGCGGCTGCCATAGAGGCGGGAATGTCGGGCGGCGGCGGGTTAGGGCCGTCAGCCGCCACCACCCCGCCCTGCCCGCCAGCCCAGCCCAGCCACAGAAAAAATGTGGGCACCCCCATCCCAGTGCCCAGCCCGTCAGTCCCGCCCCACCCTCCGTCCTGGCCAGCCACACCCTGTCTGCCTCACCCTGCCTATAACCCAACACCCTGCCCTACCCTGCACTACCATGCCCTGTCCGCACTCTGCCCTCTCGCACCCTCTCCCCACTCAGCAACCCCCACCTTCACCCCCACACTCATCCCCCCACTCCCTCATCACCTAGCTTGACCTCTTCACCAGTCCTTACCTGTCACCTTCCATCATTACTGGAAAAAGTCACCTCCTGTACGTTTAACCTTTCATCCCCTTAAACTAACTGCTCTTTTTTTTACTTTCCACATTCTCATCATTATTTCATCTCACTTCTCAATGTCCACCTATCTTATCTCATTCCTTATCTTTCATTCATTCACATTCCCTCTTCAGTTTTTTCCTTAACCTTGCTTACCTTTGTCTGCCTTTCTCTCTTCCTGATTCATTCTCCATATCTTTCCCTTTCTTCTCTCTTTATTCCTTATATTACTCTTCTTATCTCTTTCCCCTCATCCCTCACACAACTCTTCCCCTCTTTATACTCCTCACATTATCCCTCCCGTCCCTTTCCCCGTAACCTGCACACTTTCCTCTCTATCCCTCTCTCCTATCCTGCTCCCGTCATCCTTCATACCCTTCCTATTCCCCTTCCTTCTCTTTTAGTCCTCCTATTATCCTTCCTATCCCGCCCCCATCCTTTCATCTCCCCCTCCCCCTTCCCTCGCCATCCACGTGCCCATCACAACCCATCACCACGCCACGACTAAATAAGGTAAGTGCTCTGACGGGGGTATGGATGGTTGGGGGAGGGATGAGGGAGGGGGGAGCAGGGGGGAAGGAGAGTGGGAGTGGGGTGGGGGATGTTGCAGTGTTGACCATAGTGCTTGCAATCTTTTTATACCTCATCCCCCTGACCCCTCACCACACCCTCCCCCTTCATACACACCCTCCTCCACCGCTACCCCTCCCCTCGTTCATCTCCACTTTCCCCCCTACTCTTTTATTTTTATCGCCATTTCTCCCAGTTAACTTCTTTATTTTATGCCCATTTCTCGTTTTTATTCTTTATTCTCCTTCCACTCATTTTTATTTCGTGGTCACATTCCATCCTATCGCTCACTTCTTTACTCTCTCATTCATGCCGTCTTTCCGCACTCATCTTTTTATTTCCCTTCCTCATTTTCTATTTTTTAATTTTCTCTTCTGTCTTTCTGTTTAGGATTATATTCTAGTTCACTGCAAATTTCTTTACGTCTTCTCGCTCATGTCACTTCTCTTGTCCTCTTCATTTTACCTCCTATTTTTTCAGTGCTTCATTTTCGTCCTTTCTTCCACTCGTTTTTCTCTTTACGGTCGTCTCCATTCAGCCGCTCGTTTCTGTACACCTTCCTGTTTCTCCTTTTTTTTTTTCCCCCTCCAATTTTGTGTATAGCATTCCTCCACTTCCGCCATGTCGTATATTTATTTCTCCATTCATATATCTTCTTTTAAAATTTTTCCTAATCCATAATCTCTTATTTTTTTTACATACTTTACACAAATTTTCAGTGGACGGTATTTTTCTGCCAATATTTCCTGCTTTCCCGATGAGAGTTAAGTTTCAATATTTTTTCGGTGTTTCAAAAGTTACTAAAATCAGGAACTAGTAATGTGACGTCTACTAACATTCATTTAAACATTTCTACTTATATATTACCCACGTTATTCAAATATTATCTCAAAAATCTGTTTCCATTAAAAAAAAATCGTCTTTTATACATTTCGGTTCTTTAAAGTGCTTTGAAACCTACCCAGATACACTTATATTTTCCTGATAACTACTCATACCCACTTATAACAGCCTGATACCTACTCACATCCACTTATATTATCCTGATACCTACTCATACCCACCTATACAAGCCTGACAACTACTCACATCCACTTATAATACCCTGATATATACTCACATCCACTTATATTACATTGATATCTACTCACATCCACTTATATTGCCCTGATACCTACTCACATCCACTTATATTACCCTGACTCCAAAGCACATCCACTTATATTACCCTGAAACCCACACATATCCACTTATAATACCCTCATACCTACACACCTCCACTTACTCGTACATTACCAAAACACCTATACTAACATCAACTTACATTACTATTATCTATCCATTTATTTCTTATCCACCCACATTATCCAAATTATCAAAGTTTTTTTTATTACTCTCAGACCCATCTCTATCGCAAACCAAAGCCTATATTTTCATCAGTTGAGGAGACTAATAATTATTTCTTATCACCCTAAAATCTTATCAGTTATGCATATGGAATTTTTATATCTAACTGTATGCTATCTATCTCACTTTTATCGGTATTAAGATGATATTAAACGTTTTGGGGTAATTACGAGAAATGGAAAAATAAATCGCTAAGGCAGAGGTGTTACAGAAGCACCATACATTAACTATAGCCTTTTTACTCTAACTTGGCCTAAAATTGCCGGCTCTCCATTTAGAATTCCATGTTGTAACAAACAGATCAACTCTAGAATAAGATGCTAGTCATGAAGAAGTGCCATGGAAAGAATGCAGAACCGCAGTACTGTCTTTTTCGTCACTGCGTTACGTGAAATAAGCTACAAAAGGAAAAAAAATACTGTGTCAAATTAAGGTGAAACAAGTACGGAAAGCGACCTTGGTACAGATTTCCTAACACCTTTTCCTGAGCGATTTAGTTTGTGTATTACGACTTACCCCTTCCATGGTCATCATTCTAGTACTTTATTAGAGCTACAGCAAGACGATTTTATTTAACAGAGTGAGTTATTAGAGAGTTAATATCTACCTGTACGTTTTATATTTTTAACATCAGCATAATTTGCATGCATAAATGCTAGAGTTGATTAAGGTGATAAATGCAAAATAAATCGCAACGGAAGAGGTGTTAGGAAGTCCCCTGTACGAATGAAAATACGGTTTTAAACCCTTTATTCCAATGACGTGTTTTCAATTTTATTCCTGGTATTTTCTGACGATTTTATTCAGCTTTGAGAGATAAATTAGACGGTGAAGAGGTTGATGGAGATAATAAATGGTTAACGGAGACAATAAATGGTGACCCAAAGTAAATAAATAAAGAAGGTAAACAAAGGCGTGCGGAGGAAGCAAGTAAAGTCATCGAACTGAAGAGGCCAACATCCTCACAACACACACACACACACTCTAACTTACATAAATTTTCTCCTTACCACCCCTGCAGTCACGTCATTCAAACCAACCTTCTTCTTTTTTTTCGCCATAGCAATTCTCATTCTACTTGCAGACGCCCCTTTCAACGCCGCGCTACACGCCCTCCCCATCTCTCCTATTTCTCCTTTAACCCGGACTACAACTGCGTACTAGTGGCTACTCCCTCTTGCAAAGGCGTTACGTCGTCTTGTAACTGCGCATCGCCCCCTCTCAGTCCCAGTCACAAGCAATTATTGAAGAATATGAGCAAAAAAATGTAATCAAAATTTTATACTGTCCTGCATCACCCGCCAACATTATTAATCACACAGACATTTTTTTTTCTTCTTCGTCGATTCGTTTGCTGTATTTTCCATTCATTCAGGTGTATCACATTAATATTTTCCACTTAAAAAAAAAAATTACTTGGCGAGATGATAATGAGACAAACGAAGGGCCGCAAAATAATTATGACTTTTGGGGCGATTTTTTTCCCGTCGACATTGTGCGCGGAAACCCTCACATCAACTGCCTCATTTTGCGAACACCCTCCCCCCCTTCTATAACAAACGCCTCCACCAGAGAGAAAGTAAAAAAATATGTATATAAACTTCTGTGCTTGTTTGTATTGCAATTGTTTATCGCTGAAAACATAATAAAATCTCAGTGTCCAACGCAGCCTTTGAAGAGCAAGGAAAATCTAGCTAGTTTTTTTTTTTCTTCAGGTAATTAAACTTATACATCAACCTTGTTTTTCTAGTAATATGGCTATTGTGTGTGCTCTCCAGGGTTTTTTTTTTTTTACTTCTATTTAATTTTCACACTTCCACAAATAACTTTTTTCCCTTGTACTATCGGTGTTCCGTGTTTTAAGTGCTTTGTGTTTATTTCTTTTAAGTAAACATCCTCATCAACATCTTTTTCCTTCCAGTGATATGGTTTCTCTGTGTCTTCTTTAATTTTTCCTTATATTCTTGCTTAGAAACTTTAATACTGAATAAAAAAAGAGTTTGTGCGATCCGGGAAGCTTGTTGCAACAGGTGATCATCTGGTTATATTTTACCTGAGGAAAATTATATTTACTTCCGTGTCTATCGAAAGAAAACAATAGGGACGTGAGAGGAGCAAGAGACTGAAGAAAGATAAAATAAAATGTTAGGTAGCGAGGGGGACTGATGGAGAAGTACTTGTCAGGGAAGGAGGAAAACTGGGGGAAAAGATAATAAGGATGGTAGACGAATAAGAGAGACTTGGAAATGAGAGAAAAAAAAAAATGTAATGGTTAGTGAGGAAGATTTGCAGAGAAGTACTGGAGAATATTTGAGAAGATGAAAAATATAGTATTAACAATTATGAGAAGAGAAGTGTATTAAGAAGAACTATTTTTGCTTGGAGGTGTACTGTAGGTGAGGGAAGAAAAAAAAAAAAACATAAAGAAAAAATGGCAGAGAAAACAATGGAAAATATGGAAAAAAAAAAAAAAAAGGGGGGGTAAGGGGTGAGGGGAAACCGAAATTGTTTGAAATGGCAGTTTTGTGGTAAGGGAAAAAGTGAAAAAAATTGGATCCGGGAATTTACTTGGAAGAATAACACTGATGGGGACTGACCTTTGACCTCTTCACTACGATGTCGAGTTTTAAGATTGGGAAGTGTAGTTGTTGTGCTGTGGCCTGAAGAAATGAGGCAGAGAGTGAGGCTGGAGAAATGAGAGAAGAACAAACGCGACATAGGGGAAATGAGTAGTACATTACCACTGTTGGGTAGATACAAAAAATCTCTGTTCAGGACATGAGAGTACAAACCAGCAGTGGAAATGAAAGCACAAAATCAGTTGGGGATTTGAGAAAAGAAACCCGCTGTAGAGATAATAAGAAAACATAATAATTGGGGAAATGAGTGTACGCATCAGCTGGGAAGTGAAAATGGGAAATGAAAGTACAAATCAGCAGGGGAAAATGCCAGTACAAAGCTGCCGAGGAAATGTATCAAATAGCTGAGAAAATGAGTACAAAAACAATGGGGGAAATGACAGGACAAATCAGGTGGGAAATAAGGACGCAAAAGACCAGTGAGGAAATGAGGAGGACAAATTCACACCTGGAGAAATGAGAGTACAGACCCACTAAGGACATGACGCAAGGGAGGTGGAAATGACTAGCACAGGATCCCCTAAGACAGTACCAAAATTTTTTCTTACGTCCTTTCTCGCGTTACAATTTTCTTTTATTTTCCTTCACGTAATGACAAGGTAACACGAAGCTTCCTCCCTCCCTCCCTCCAACTTTCTCTCCCATTCTGGCATGTCCATTTTATAAGAAGTAGAAGAAGAAGAAGAGGAGGAAGAAGAAGAAGAAGAAGAAGAAGAAGAAGAAGAAGAAGAAGAAGAAGAAGAGGAGGAGGAGGAGGAGGAGGAAGAGGAGGAGGAGGAGGAAGAGGAGGAGGAGGAGGAGGAGGAAGAGAGAAAAAGTGGCAAGCAAAGCGACGTATTGACAAGGAAAATTGAGGGGAGGGAGGAGGAGACAGAAGGTAATATTCCAAGAAAAGTCACGAAGGAAGGAAGGAAGGATGGAAGAATGAAGGCTGGAAGGAAGGAGAGAAGGATGGATGGAAAGAAAGACGGAAGGATGGATGGAAGAAGGAAGGAAGGAACGAATGAATGAAAGAAGAATTATGAGAAGAGGGGCAGAGAAGAGGAGGAGGAAGGAAGAGAAGGGGGAGAGGAACGAAGACTAGGAAGGAGGCAGAAGGAGATGGAATATGAATAATCACGATGGATGGAAGGAAGGTAGGATAAAAAGAGAGAGGAGAAACAGAGAAAGCAAAGGGAGGCGTGGAAGAGGAACAGGCAAACAAAGGAATATTACAGAAGATACAAAAAAAAGAAAGTGAGGAGGAGAGGGGGGGTAGGGAAGAAGGAAGAAAAGAAATGAAGGCAGACATAAAGAAAGCAAGAAAATATATATATATATATATATATATATATATATATATATATATATATATATATATAAAGATTAACGAAGGGAAATTAAAAGGTTGTAGTAGCGAGGCCATGGAGAAAGGACCAAAAGGAAAGGAAAGAAAAGAAACTAAGTAAAAAAGCGTCGACAGGCAAAAAAATAAATAAATAAATAAATAAACAGCTAAAGAAAAGAAGAGGAAGTTGAG
>NC_137060.1:16665416-16670416 GCF_032717465.1 Coenobita brevimanus | reverse complement strand
TCATCATCATAATAATAATTCCACATCCAGGCAGCAGTGACACTAAGCATCAATATCACATGTATATCCTTACTTAAGAACACGATTGTACATCAACAGAGTGAAGTGGTTAGAGAACAGAATTAAATAAGACGATAACGTATTATTAAATCCTTGTTATATTCAGGCGATTTTAAGAAGCTTCAGATTTTTTTTTTTTTTTAATATTAATGGTTCGACCTGACTCTAATATCCCCTTCAGAACAACAGGTCCATCTCAAGTTGAATGAAACAATCTGGAGTTGGCAAGATTAGGCCAGATTAAGACGTCCTCGTAGTGAAAGGGTAAAGGTTAGTGAGGAGGAAGGGTGTCAGTGGTGTTGGGGCCAGTGTGTGAGGGGAAATCAATGAGGCAGTAGTATGAGATGGAAGGAGGTTAATAATTACACACCTGGCATAAGGAAGTTACCTGGCTGGGGTGATAGGTGGTGTGAGGCGAGGCAGTAAAAAAGTTAAAGTTGGTGTTATGTAAGGTAGGAACGGTAGTAAAGAGGTTAGGACTGATACTGAGTGAGTCAAGAGGTAATATACGAAAGGAGGTTAATAATTACACACCTGGCATAAAGAGGTTACCTGAATGGGTTTATGGGTGGTGTGAGGAGAGGTAATAAAGAAGTCAGGGTTGGTGTTAACTGGATTACGGCATCAATAAGCGTAAGGGGAAGAAAAAGTGCTTAGATCTACCATCACTTGCTACACTGTCTTCTAGAGAGTAGATAAGAACACTTCTGATATATATGTAGAAGACACGAACAGCCAGGCAAACGTCCTTATTTCGTCTGCTAGTTACTAAAGAAAGTGAGAGAGTACAAAAACAGAGTAACTTTTTTTTTTCTTTGAAGGGGGAGGGAAACGAAGGAGAATATTCCTGACAGTTATTATATGTCAAGAAGAGTACTAACATTACTATCATGATGCTATGTTATTTTCGAAACCTTTCTAGTTTGCGTAAGAGGAAACTAGGAAATCTAAAAAGAGAAGAAATAAAGGAATCCTCGTTGACATTACTGGAACATTTTTATTTATTTATTTATTCATTTATTTACTGGCTCATGCATTCACCCACTCACTCACTCATTCATTCATTCCTTCACAATTTTTGCACAGGGAACTACCGCTGGGAAGGGTATTAAAAGAGCAGCACTGGAGTTTCAAGAGGTGTAAGGAAAAGCACCAAGGAAGGTCGGATCAACGAGAGAAAAGACAAGCGTTAGTAAAACTACACCCTGATGCTGCGAGATAAGACTTAAGATCAGAACTGGGTGAAAGGACGACAACAGTAAATACAGAACTGGTGTGAAGAGCGGCGATGTTAGGAGTAGCGTGGGGGAAAAAAATATATATATCGGGGTATACATCAGTGAAGTTGTGATTGGATGTGACGAGAAATGGCCTACAAGACTTAAACTGGTGTGACGAAAGACAGGGTTAGGGTTGGTGTGAAGAAAGCTATCAGTGAAGACAGGAATGGTGTGAGAAAAAGACAGCAGAGGAACAATAGTGCGGTTGTAATGGATGAGAGGAGAAAAGATGCCCACACACATGATTAGGGACAGGTGTGAGAAAATGCATCGTCAGGAGTGCTGTTAAAAGTGAACTGGTTAGGTATGGCATTAGGAAGGTGATCAGTGAAGTTAGGAATGGTGTAAGACAAGACATAGGGGGGCCATCACCGCGGCTGCTTGTGGACTTGAAGAAAGAGACTGTATGTGGACGTGAAGAAAAAGATTGTGACTAAATACGACAAAGCAAGGCAGACACACGCTTTTAAAACGGTGGTGCAAGGAAATGTTTTGAGGAATTGTGTAAGGAAAAAGACAACACTTGGATGAATGAAGGACAGTCAGCAAGGTTAGTAGTGGACGTGAAGCAAGGACGATACCCCCTAATGTACTGGTGTTGGTGTCAGTGGTGTGAGGAAATGCGTCAAGGAAGGTCCTGGTGTAGGGAGAGGCATGGCCAGCACTGGTGTGAGAGGAGGACATCAGCGCGGTGTGACAACAAGAGACACACCACAAATACGACCCAGTGGTGTGAGGGAATGCAACAAGGACGCTGGTAGTGGCTGGTGGTGATGTGAGAAGGGGACATTTAAGAGGCGGGTATCCTGTGCCATTCCCAACCCAAACACCCCTTCATTATCCGATAAATAACATGCCCCGCCGCTCACTTATTGCAGGTCCAGCGCACGGCAGATGTTGATGACAAATGACCCAAAGCCGCAAAACGAGGCCCGACTTCAATTACACTGGGTCGTCTTGTCACCTGGCTTGTATTTTTACCTGTGTCTCGCTGGTTTGATGGATGGTTAGAGGTGTCTGTGCATCGCCTGAGCCGCCAGTGATTCGTGTAATCGGTTTGGGTTTTCTGTGTTGCAAGGTGGGAAAGATGGGATTCAGCCTGACGTGATGAGTGATGGAAAAAAAAAAGGGGGGGGGGGAATGTAAGGATGACGAGGATGAGAAAATAGTGACAAATAAATGCTTGCTATGCACGGCGATGGTCACTTGTTATTCTTGTAATTGGGTTAAAATTCAGTATCCCAGGGGTGAAAGGGGAGGATCTTTTTCGATGTTAGGTGTCAAGGGGTAAAGAAGAAGGAGAAGAAGAAGAAGAAGAAGAAGAAAAGAAATATTTTTTATGCATCTCTTCCGCAGTCCTTTAACCGGAAATTGAGATAGATTTCTGTCTTGCAAGGAGGGAGAGAGAGACAGGTTTCTGCTTGAGGTTAGGGGTCAAGTGGTGGAGGACAAGCGAAACGCTAGGACGAGGAAAAGAGAGAGAGAGAGAGAGAGAGAGAGAGAAGGTTTGTTGTTCTTCCTTTTAGTTGCTAATTATTTCCCTAACTGGGCCGGGTTTCACTGTTGCACACACACACACACACACACACACAAGGTGCAAAAGGAAAAAAAGAAACTGTTTATTGTTCATTGGGCATTGGGTGAAGTTTTCGTGCCTTAAGAAAAGAAACAAAAGGGATTCTGCTTCATGTCAGG
Organism: Coenobita brevimanus; assembly: GCF_032717465.1. NCBI lineage: Eukaryota > Metazoa > Arthropoda > Malacostraca > Decapoda > Coenobitidae > Coenobita > Coenobita brevimanus. The sequence goes on along the minus strand of NC_137060.1, from coordinate 16,667,381 downwards.
TGTCAGGGAGTGAAAAAAAAGAAAAAAAAAATGTGAGGAGGTGGTGGAAAAAAGAGAGACGAAAAAAGAAAAAAAAAATTGTTTGTTTAGCTGATATACAACGTCTCTACAAAAACCCCCGTTGCTCCTCCCACACCCCGGAGCCGTCGCACGCACGCACGCACACGCACCCACTCCCCCTCCACCTCCCCTCCTCCCTCCATCCCCCCTTCAGTCGATCTTCCTCCCTTGTCTCCCTTCACATCGCCCTCGTGTTTCTCTACCCATTTCTCTCTCTCTCCCTCTCTTCCCCCCAAGTAGCTATAAGTAGACATGAAAAAAAGGTGAAATGGAAGGGGAAAAAAAACAGGAAAAGCCACGGAAAAACGAGAGGATGAAAATAAGGACACACACACACACACACACACACACACACACACACACACACACACGCCAGCCTTTCCAACAAAATACACTCGCTCCCTCCACCACCATCGCGCGTCGGCTGCTGGTGGGTCTCTCTCTCTCTCTCTCTCTCTCTCTCTCTCTCTCTCTCCTCACAATTACTCTTACATCCTAAAAAAGAAAAAAAAAAAAAAAAAAAAAAAAAAAAAAGCCTGAGAGCATACAAAAACAACTCGAAAAAATCTATTCTTCAGCACAATTTTAAGATTCTGTTCACTAATTTGGTTTAGATTTGTTTAAAAGTTGATAATATGACTCGGTTCAGTTGCCAAAAAAATAAATAAATAAATAAAAAAGTAACAAGGAAGGAGGAAAAAGACATCCCTAAATGCTGGGAGTTTCATTTTTATTCATTGTAGATACTGAAGATAATTTTCCTTTCACTATCCAAAAACTTTTCCTTTTCCTATAGCAAGGGACAGGACACTCATATATAGGTTTGTTTGGTTATGGTTTCCTTCTACATCTAACCCCTTCACTACGAGATGTCCCTTCTGAGCTTCCTATGATAATGATAATAATAATAATAATAATAATAATATCGTATCGTTCCAGTTTTGGGTATATGTACAGTACCTCTTCACCTCGCAATAGGGTGGGAAACGAGGTTCAGATGATAATAATAATAATAATAATAACAATAATAATAATAAAAATAATTCAGACCTCGTTAATATACTGATAAAGGGAGTTCTAACTCCCCTCATCATAAATATCTAACTTAAAGGCAAATGTAGAGATACCCAGAATAAAACAAAAACAGAGTAACTAAGGAAGACATAATAAGTTTAGCATATTAAGCAATTCTCTGTACTGTTTTTCTTTCTCACACAGTAATATCTTTTGTAATTTTTTCCAGCCTAAACTGTTCTGTTCTGTTTTTTTAGCTTATTTTCATTTTTTCTTATCATCGCCACTCCGTATACTGTAGAAATGTTTTATCATCCACATTCAGAATTAGTATATGACAGGTTTATTTGTCGACACACACACACACACACACACACACACACACACATACACACACAAAGCATGGCCTAACAAGATTCAGTTTCAAAGCAAAACATTTTTACAGTTGAAATAAAACGGTGAACCAGAAGTCTTGTTTGAAAAAAAATAAAATAAAATAAAAATAGCGAGGCATCTATTAGCAAACTACTTTTTCGGTGTAAAAAAAAAAAATAGTCTCATCAGAAAAAATACACATTAATATAAGACCTTCACATCTAAAAAAAAAATAATAATAATAATATATGAAGTGTTTATATTATTTTCGTCTCGGCTGTTTGTGCAATTTATCTTTCATGCTAGAAGATTACTACACACAGTTTAGGAAAGCTGTATATAAAAACCTTCACAACCTCACCATTATAACTACAAAATCCCACAACCACACCTACTACACAAAACCACATGCCTAATAACCACATACCTAGCAACCACATACCCACACATCGCCATCTTCCCTTATGCAACCACTCACATCTTCAAAAACAAACACATCCATAATCAAACACACCC
>NC_137060.1:16640416-16660416 GCF_032717465.1 Coenobita brevimanus | reverse complement strand
ATATATGAGAAAAGTGGACTCACGATCGGTACAAGGAAATATGGTGGTCTTTTTTTATTTTATTTTTATTTTTTTTTCTCTCTCTCTGGCTAACCCTAGACGATTTTCTTAAGCTCTGAGGAGCTCTCAAGAAAGCGCTATGCCCATTAACCCTTTCAGCACAACGATATTTTATGCTGTCAAACAATTTATTCATATCAAAGGGAGACAGCTCGTAGTGAAGGGGTGAAGGGGGAGGGAGGGGAGATATATATGGGCAGTCTTTATGGGGTGATGCACAAAGGGTTAATCTCTCTCTCTCTCTCTCTCTCTCTCTCTCAGAAGGCCAATGCTTTGTCACTGTATTTTGCATATTCCTTTGATTCCTCTCTCTCTCTCTCTCTCTCCCTCTGACTCATTATTTACTATCTCTCTCCTTACCTCTCCATCGTCACTATCCCTCTCTTCCCTCCCTATCGTCTTTCCTCCTCCCTCTTCCCTCCCTCCCTCCCTCTGCATTGTCACCCAACACTGCATAACCCTTTCCTTTGTCTCCCCCTCCCCCCCTTTCCTGCCCCTCTTAATAACCTCTCCTCCATCCCCACCTTCCCTCCCTCTCTTCCTCTCCTCTCTCCACCTCTTCTCCCTTCCCTCCTCCTCCTCCCTCCCTCCCATATTCGCTCTCTATCTCTTCAATTTCTATCCCCAACTCCGTCCTCCTCCATCTCCTCCCCATCTCCCTTCCTTTTTCCTTTACTCCCTTCCCTTCCTTCTTCCCCTCCCCTCTCACTCTTACTCCTCCCTCTCTCCCCTTTCACCTTCATTCCTCCCTCCTTCCCTCCCCTCTCAGCCTCGTCCCTCCCTCCCTCCCTCCCACATTTCAACTGGATCCTACTTAACCCTTCCCATCTCGGTTAATGTGCATCCTTCCCTCCCTTTAATCTTCCCTTCCTCCCTCCCTTCACCTAACCCCTCCCTTCCCCTCCCTCCCTCCTTCTACCTCCCCTCTTCTCTCTTCCTTCCCAATACCTTCTACCTTTCCTCCTTCTTTCTAACCCTCCTTCCTCTTATCTCCCCTCTCCTCCCGTCTAACCCTCCCTTACCTTCTCTCTCTCTCTCTCTCTCTCCCTCCCTCCCTCCTTCCTTTCCACCCTCCCTCCCTCCCCCCTTCATTTTCCTCCCCTTCCTTAACTGACCTCTACATTGTCACTCTACACTGCATATTCCACGCCTCCTCTCTCCCCCTTCATAAGTACCTCCCCCCCTTTCCCTCCCTCTCTCCCTCCCTCCCTCCCTCCCTCTCTCTCTCTCTTTCTCTCTCTCTCTCACATACTTCAACCAGGCCCTCCAGTGTCATTCTACTCGGTGTAACCTACGTCCCCCCCCCTCTCTATTTCCCCTTCCCTTTCCCACTTACACTCCCTCCTTCCCTCCCTCTCTTTTTCTTTATCCCTCCTCCTCTACTCCTTTCCCTCCATCCTTCCCCCATTTCCACTCTACTGCTCTCTCTCTCTCCGTCCCTCTCCACCACCCACTGCAGTGTCACCTCTCTCTCTCTCTCTCTCCTGCAATGTCACCTCACTCTGCATAACCCCTTGACCTCTCTCCCTTGATCCTCCTCCTCCCTCGTCTTAATTCCTTCGTCACTCTCCCCCCCCTTTCCTCCCTCTCTCCCTCCTTTCTCTTTCCCTCCCTCTATTCCTCTATCTTGTCTCCCTTTCTACAATCCCTTCTCTTGCTCCCTCCGCCTATTTTCCCTTCCTTCATCCCTCTTGCTAATTCTTCTCCCTATTCTCTCTATGCATCCCTCTGTCTCAATCAGTTCTCCCTCTTCTCAGTCTCTCTCTCTCTCAATCCGGCCTGTACAATCTCCCGTCTCTCTTATCCTCCTCCCTCCTCAGCATCTCTTAATTTCTCCTTCCCATCCCCCTCTTCCCTCCATCTCTCTCACACTTCTTCTTCCTTCCCTCCATCTCTCTCATATCTCTTCCTCCTTCCCTCCATCTCTCTCATAACTCCTCCTTCTACCCTCCATCTCTCATACTTCCTCCGTCCCTCCATCTCTCCCTCCATCACTATATAACTCCTCCATCACCCCCCTTATCAATTATTCCATCTCTCATTCGTCCCCTTCCTCTCTCTACCATTATCTCTCCATCTCTCCATTCTTTCCTCCATCCCTCCATACCTCCCTACTCTCAAACTGGCCTATGCACTGTCACCATACTCTGCATATTCCTCCCTCCCTCACCCCTCTCTCTCTCTCTCTCTCTCTCTCTCTCTCTCTCTCTCCATTCCTATATTTATTTACCTACCCTTTCCTCTTTTCTGTCTGTTTGTCTGTCTGTCTGTCTGCTGCATATTCCCCAACTCTCTGTTTATCTATCAATTTATCTATCTACCTTCCTTCCTTCCTTTCTGTCCGTCTGTCTGTCTATTTTACTAATCTGTCCTCTTTTCTGTCTGTCTGTCTGCATTCCTCTCTGTCTATCAGCCTATCTGTTTGCTCTCTCTCTCTCTCTCTCTCTCTCACTCTCTCTCTATCACACACACACACTGGCCACTGCATTGTCACCACACTGCATAGACCCCTCAACCCTTGTCACCACCTGCACTTCCCCCCTCCGTCTCCCCTCCTTTTCACCCCCTCCCCCTTTTCACCTATACCCTTTGTCCACTCCACTGCACGTCACCCCTTTTCCCAATCCCCCCCCCCTCCTCTTTTCCCTTTTTCCCTTTTGTCCTTACCGATGCATGAGCCCAGCGCCCGTTGTATCTCGCGCTCTTTGCCGAAACTGTCCCTAAATTCCACTCCCTTTGTGTCCTACGGTTGCTTGCATCGAAGTACCCCCCCCCCCCAAGCTCCCTCTTTCTCTCTACTTCTGTCTGTCTGTCCGTCTATCTGTTTCTGTCTGTCTGCCAGAGAAGGGAAGCTGATTGTAGGTGAAAGGGACAAAAACAAAAAAGTAAAAACAGAATTGCCTAGGGATTTCACTGTCATTTATGTGTGACTTGCAAAACTCCATCCTGCATATGGTCACTCCCTCATTGCATACACTGTTGCAAGAATGGCGACCTGCATGGGTATTGGCTAGTCTATGGGAACCTCTATTCTGCCTTCAAAAGTCCCCTATGGTTGCTCCCAGTTGCATGAATTGTTGCATGCAGGTTGAATTTCCCCCTTAGTAAGAGCTATGGGTTCACCTTTTGTGCTTTCAGAGGTCCATATGGTTGGGGAAATTTGCATAATATTGTTGCAGGGCAAGATGAACTGCCTGGTATAATGGTTAAGTTATGGATATCCCTAGTCTGCTTCCATTTCTCCCTCCCTTCCTCCTCTTTCATCCCTCTCTCCCATGCCTCTACATCTCTTCATCTCTCTTATACCTCTGCTTCCTTCCCTCCATCTCTCTCATACTTTCTCCCTTCTCTTCATCTTTCTCATACTTTCTTCTTTCCCTCCATCTCCCTCTTTTTTTCCCTTCCCTCTATCTCTGTCATACTTTCTTCCTTCCCTCCATCTTTCTCATTTTTTCCCTTCCCTCTGTCTCTCTCATACTTTCTTCCTTCCCTCCATCTTTCTCATTTTTTCCCTTCCCTCTGTCTCTCTCATACTTTCTTCCGTCCCTCCATCTCTATCATACTTTCTTCCTTCCCCTCCATCTCTCTCATACTTTCTTCCGTCCCTCCATCTCTCTCATACTTTCTTCCTTCCCCTCCATCTCTATCATACTTTCTTCCTTCCCTCCATCTCTCTCATACTTTCTTCACTCCATTTCTACCATACTTTCTTCCTTCCCTCTGTCTCTCTGATACTTTCTTCCCTCCATCTCTCTCATACCTCTACTTCCTTCCCCTCCATCTCTCTCATATTTCCTGCCTTCCCTCCATCTCTCCCTCCACCATATGATTCAAAATTTTAATACAGATTGCATTTTTAGCAATTGGTCAAGCTATTAGTTCCCTTACAATGCTTTCAAAAATCCACACGGCCATTCTAATTTATATGCAATGTTGCAGAAATATCAATTGCACGGTTTACTGGGGAAGATTTGAACACCTCTGTATTTTCAAGGATCCGTAGGGTTGCTATTATTGGCATAGCTTGCGGCATGAAGATTCAGTTGCTCAGTTCGCGATCAAACTTTTGGCTACCTCTGCATTGCCTTCGAAATTCATACCGCTGCTAAACCTGATCTATATTTTTTGACATTCTCAGGTACCTATTCTAATTCCAAAAGATGTATAAAGCTCCCCAAAAATATGAACAAAGACTGACTTGCTTGGTTATGGTGCATCAACGAGTACACCTTTTCTATTTTCAAAGACCCATGTTGCGTCTATCATTTGCATACATTGTTGCACAAAAGGTAGACTTACTTAGGTACTGGCCAAGGCATGGGTAGCCCCTATACTGCTTTCTGGGGTCCACAAGCGGGTCCTACTTTGCCTAATAGTGTTGCAGGAAAGTTACATTGCATGGTCACAGTATGGTCACCCCTCTTCTGCTTTCACTGATCTATGGGACTGAAAATTTGCATAAAGGTTGGGTTCTTTAGTTACTGGTCTAGCTATGGGCACATGTATTCTGCTTTCAAAGATGCATATGGCTGCTCTGATTTGCATATGATGTTGCAAGGAGGATGAATTGCTTGGGCTACTGGTCAAGCTATGGGCAAATTTTTCCTGCTTTCAGAGACCCATACAACTGACTTAATTTGCATATATGGCAGTTTTCCCGTGGGGTTGGGCAGCTCTGTAGAATAAAAAAGGTAAATAAATAAAAAATACTACTACTACTACTACTACCACCAGCACCACGAAACTGCTAATAATAATAATAATAATAATAACATTGAAGCGCTGAAAACATTATAGCACCGCAGGAGTTAATGCAGATTCCCTCTTAAACACTCACTGCTACAGATTTCCCGAAGCTGAATAAAATCGTCTGGTGGCGTAAAAATTATATATACAAAAAGGGACGTCACCGCAACAAAAGGTCAAGGCACACACATACATACACATACATACGGTTGCCCCCTGATTTGCATACATTCATGACGGAAAACGGTTTGCTTGTGACTGGTATGGGGTATGGGAAGGAGGGGCTGGGATGAATGGCCCCTCTGCTTCCCATACACCCTTGCACCAGCCTCCCCTATCGTGATTTATGTGGCTGGGGATGTAACTGTTTTTCCTGCACTTTGTTTTTTTTTAATCTTATCTGTGTATTTTCCTGGCTTCAGTAGTGATTGTTCTTTATCTATGTGTGTGTTTTTCCCTTTTCCTCTTTCTGATTCCTACCCATACCATCTGTAGTCGTAGGGATTTGATTTACTGATGATGATGATGTTGGTTTTTGTTAAAGACGCAATATACTGTAGTGCATGATATTTTTTCTTTGTATATTATGTGCCTTCATTCATCATCATCACACTTCTCTCCTACTCTTCCTCCCTATTCTTCTTCCTTCTTCCCAGTCTTCCTCCTTTTCTTTTCTTTATTCTTCCTATCTCCTTTCCTGTCTTCCGCTATTTCTCTTCCAGTCTTCGATGGTATCTTCCTCCTTTAGCTTCCTTTCCTCCTTCCTCCTTTCCTTTTCCTCCCCCCTCCTTTCTTGTTTCCTCCATCGCCCTACGTCTCTCTTACTCTTCCCCCCCCCTCCTTTCTTCAGTACCTCCTTCCTTCTTCCATATTCATAGGACCATTGTCGTTCCTATCATCTTATCTCTTCTTCCTGCCTCTCTCCCCCTCTCTTCCTCCTCCTCTCTCATCTTTTTCCTACCTCACTTAACTCCTTCCTACGTGGGTTATGTTCTCTCTCCCTCTCCCTCTCTCTCTCCTCCCCCCCTCCTCCTCCTTTTCTCTTCGTTTTCAATTTTGTTTTTTTTCATATTTCAGATCATGTATTTAAATTTTTATTCTCTCTCTCTCTCTCTCTCTCAATTTTCCTACCATTTCCCCATCTTCTTTATCCAGCATCGTCCCCTCCCTCCTTCTCCCAGTCTCTCCCTCCCTCCATCTTCTCGCCATCTTCCCTCCCTGCTCCCTCTCCCAGCCTCTCTCTCCCTCCTCCCTCCCTCCCTCCCTCCCCCTCTCTCTCTCTCTCCATCCCGACAGGCAGACAGTGAGGACAATCAATCAAACTTTAGACGGAGCAGGAGTCCCTAAATTCTTTAAGGGTTGCATATTTATACCGGGGGGAGGAAAAGTTTACCGGGAGAGAGAGAGAGAGAGAGAGAGAGAGAGAGAGAGAGAGAGAGAGAGAGGATAAAAAAAAGGGTTTTGTGTCTGTACTGTTGGGTATATTATCTATCTGATCATGAGTTCTGTTTTCTGTTAGGTGATAGGGGAAGAGAGAGAAGGGGCAGGGGGAAGGGGAGAGAGGGGTAGGGGGAGGGGGAAAGGGGAAGGAAGGAGGGGGAGAAGGGTAGTGAAACGGAAGGGCTAAAATCATGTTGTTCTAATTTCTGTTGATGCTGGGGTCTGTTAGGGGTAGTTCTGTTGAGTTCTGTTGTCTGTTAGGGGGGGGGAAAGAAGGGGGGTAACTGGGAGAGGGAGAAATAATGCTGTCAAATTATCTGTTATCTCTGTTGTCTGTTGGTTGGGTCTGTCTGTTAGGGGTATTTTGTTGTCCGTTTGTGTGGGCAACGGGTGGAAGAAGGGAGATGTGTTGCCTTGTATCTTAATCTTGTTGTATAAGTAAGAGATGTCTGGTAGGGTCCTCTCTCTCTCTCCCTCTCTCTCTCTCTCTCTCTCTCAGGTACACACACAATTTCAAGCAAACACATATGCTCCCCCACACTCTCACACATTCACTATTCTCTCTCTCTCTCTCCTCCACCCAGCACCAACACTCAGGAATTCTATATAATACTTTGAGAGCACCACGGAAAGCTTCAAAGGTGTGTGGAAGCTTGAGCTGTGAGTCCCACCGCCCAGGGAGCTTTATTTGAAGAGCTCACACACACACACACACACACACACACACACACACACACACACACACACACACAGTCTCACACGTGTGTTTGTGCTAGTGTATATGTATGTTAAGGTTCGTGTGTAAGTGTTTTAAGGAGCAAGAACCCTTTGAAGCTTTTTCTGTGTGTGTGTTTGAAGGATCATTTACATGTGTGTGTGTGTGTGTGTGTGTGTGTGTGTGTGTGTGTGTGTGTGTGTGTGTGTTATTCAAGCAGTTCATGTGTGCAGAATGCCTATGTGCTTGCTCATACATTTACTGCACACACATCACCAGAGCATACATAAATATCCATACACGGGTCAAGAATTTTCGTGTATTTCCTCGTCTCACACATACAGAGTCACCAAAAAGTTTAACCCTTACGAATAAAAGCAAACTCTCAATATACCCTGTGACGTCTTCCAGGCTAACTTAACCCTTTTCACACAACTGTTACTTTACACTTATGGAAATTAGCAAAACAACTTTATTGGTAGTAAGGGGAACCTGAATGGTGAATTATGTATGTATGTATGTATGTATGTATGTATGTGTGTGTATGTATGTATGTATGTATGTATGTGTATGTGTGTATGTATGTGTATGTATGTATGTATGTATGTATGTACTGTATGTGTATACATGTATGTATGTATGGATGGATGGATGGATGTGTATGTATGTATATGATGAAGCCCTTATCAGTCTTGGCACAGCTATACGGTTATGTATAAGGAAGAGATCTCGTACTGACGAGGTTAAGAGCATTAGGAGCAGAGGGAGTGGTGAGAGGGTGTGGAGGGTACGTGTCAGCCATCTTAGCACTCCTCCTCAGTCAGCACCTTCTTGTATAAATAAACGCCTTTCGCAGTCTCTCTCGAGAGCCACTTAGTAGCTACCCAAATATACCCCAATCTACCCAACACGCACCCCAATGTACCCCGAATCCACCGCGTCATACCCCAAATGCACCCCAATATACCCCAAATGCACCTCAATATACCCCAAATGCACCTGAATATACCCAAAATAAACCCCAATATATCCCAAAATGCACTTAGACATGCCCAAATTCACCCACATACACCTAAACATATACCGTATATACTCTCCTGTGCACAAAAGTCTCCAGGAAACACCCTAGTATACTCAAATACACCCAGGACATCCAAATACACCCAGATAAACTCAAATACACTCAAATATATCCAGACATATCCTGCATAAATAAATTCCACACTCCATGCCACCTCTCGGGAGAACTGACTCGTGGCCAACCAACTCATCACTTACCCAAATACACAATACACAGAAAGAGTCAAGTATACACCTCGAAAATACACCTACCCATACCCAAATGCATCTCAGTATATCCTCATACACCCCAATATATCCAGACAGGGAGGAATACACACACACACACACACACACACACACACACACACACACACACACACACACACACACACACACACAAACCACCTTACAAAATACAACGCAATACGATCAGTAACACAAGGAAATACATAATACAACAGAAAATATATTAGACGTATACCACAAAAGCCACATCAGGAGACACAAAGCCGACAGACAAGCGAGAAAGTAATAATAATAAGGTAAGACCCGCTTATTTGTCTTTTGGGCAAGGGCTTTGGGGCTGGCTACCTAGGGAACGCGGCATAGGAAAGATTCTTTGTCGTCAGGAGGGGAGGGGAGGAAGAGGAGAAGGAAGAAGAGGGGGGAGGAGGAAGACGAGGGAAAGGAAGAAAGGGGAGAAGGAGGAAAATGAGGGAGAAGAGAAGGAGAGGGGAAGGGAGAAGAAAAGGAGGGGGAGGGAAAGAAGAGGAAGAAGAGGGAGTCGGAGTACGAGGGAGAGGAAAAAGTGGGAGGAGGAGGAGGAGGACAAGGGAGATAAAAGGGGAGAGGAGAGGTAGGGAGAGCAGAGGAAGATGCCGGATGCGAACAGGAAGAGGAGAGGGAGAAAAAGGAAGGTAACAGGGAGGGAGAGGGAACGGAAAGGGAGGGAGAGGAGGGGAAAGAAAAGGAAGAGTGAAGGAACAGGGAGACTGAATGGAGAGGAGGAGGAAAGGAAGAAAAGAGAAAGATTATTGTGACGAAAGAGATGGGGAGGATGGGAGAGAGGAGAAGAAAGGGAAAGGAAGTAAGGAGGAAGAAGGAAGGAGGGAGAAGAAGAAGAGGAGGAAGGGGGTAGGAGAGGAAGGAAGGGAGAAGGAGAGGACGGGGAAAGGAGCAGAAAAGAATGAAGAAAAACAAGCAAAAGGTAACAGAGATGTATTGACAGAAAGAATGGGGAGCAGAGAGGAAGAAAGAGAAATGAAGGGGGAGAGAACTGGATGGGGAGGAAGAGGGAGACAAAGAATGGCACAAAAGCAGGAATGATATAATAGATAAGAAAATGACGACAATAAATAATAAGCAAAGAAGAACGAAGGCAGAGAAAAAATGATAAATAAACGGGAAGAAGAAAAAAGAGGAAAGACAAGCAGGAGAGATGTGCAATAAAGAAGGAAAATAAAGATAAATGAGGTGATGCAAGTAAAAGAGAAAAATGAGAGGAAAGAGGTGGGAAGAGAGGACAATATAAAGGAAATAAAAGAGAGAATAAAGAGAGGAAGAAGAGGGAAAAGAGAGAGGTGAAGTAATGACAGAAGGGAAGATGGAAGAAAGATAGGCAACGAGAAGAGGGGAGAGGATAGAATGAAAGATAAGATAATGATGGGCAGAGATAATGGTAAGGAAAGAAGAGCACTGAGAGAAAAGGAAGAAAGAGGAGGAGGAAGAGGAGGAAGAGGAGTCTTTGAAGAAGCTAGGTATATACAAGGTAGCAACAAGACTCTCTCATTTGGCGTGTGTTTATGAGTTGAGTCCCCTGGCGAAGTGTGTGTGTGTGTGTGTGTGTGTGTGTGTGTGTGTGTGTGTGTGTGTGTGTGTGTGTGTGTGTGTGTGTGTGTGTGTGTGTGTGTGTGTGTGTGTGTGTGTGTGTGTGTGTGTGTGTGTGAGAGAGAGAGAGAGAGAGAGAGAGAGAGAGAGAGAGAGAGAGAGAGAGAGAATGACTTCTTTACTTAATTCACTACTACCACAATTCTATTCAACTTAAGGGAGTATTTAAGGAGTAAAGGGAGTAAAATTTATCTCCATTAACTCCTTTACTAAATATCAACCTTCTTCCTCTAATCCCCCAACCGATAGACGAGTTTTATTTCATCTTAGGGGTCACCTTTGGCTGATAATCTCCTTTACTCTCTTCACTTTAAGAAGGTGTAAAATTGCCTTGTCTCCATTGTGAATGCTGAGTTATAGCAAGAGATTAACATTACCGTCGATTACGCTGCTAGTCATGAAGAAGTGCCATAAACAGGATGCAGAATCAAAGTACTTTCATATTCTGCCATTAAGGGAAGGGAAGTCATCTCAAAAAGGGCCAAAATCTCCACCCAGCTGAAGGAAATATGGTTTTTATTTTACTTTAGCCTAGGGAAAAATAAGTAAATACATAAAATAAATAAAAATACATATATATATAAAAATCAACCTTGTCGGCCGATATATAAATTTCTTGTTTAACTGCAGTTAATGATGGACGATTTCATTCAGCTGACAGGAATAGACTGTCGCCTAAGGGTACACTCTCCTTTCCATCCTCACTCTCCCACCAATGTAACTCTTCATGCCACTTTGCTTGCTCATGTACTCTCCCATCAACATTTTTTTCCTTTAGCCACTCTTTGGTGTACTCTGTTTTCTCTTGCACCCTTCATTTTACTCTGTTCTCTCGTGTACTCACTCATGAACTCTATCTCATGCACTCTCCCATCCACTCTGCCTTCTCCCGCACTCCTATTCCACTCTCATCACTCTCCCATCCCGTCACCCACCAATGTCACTCTCTCATCTACTGTCAGGCACTCTCCCAACCACTCTGATCACATGCACTCACTCTACTTCCTCATGCAATCACTTCTTTATTCCTCGTCCACTTTCATCTATCATGCAATCTTCCACCATATCATTTTATCATGCATTCCCATCCACTCCACCTTTTCATGCACTTTCCCATCCACCCTACCCTCTTATCCACTTCCCCATCCACTCCTCTCTATTTACTCTACCGATCCATTCTCCCACGTACTCCTCCTTCCTCTCTCCTTGCAGCGTGTGTGTATATTCCACATATTTGTATAAGTCGAGAGAGAGAGAGAGAGAGAGAGAGAGAGAGAGAGAGAGAGAGAGAGAGAGAGAGAGAGAGATGCAGTAAAGATCTTCCCCACGCATCCTCTTTAAAGGTTTCCGCCCCTACGGATCCTCACTTCGTCCCTCATGGCCATACACTCACACATTACCACCAGAATCTACCATTTCTCTCAAACACAAGACACCTATTTAATTTTATCTCTATTATTTGTGTGTTCCTCTGCCTTTTTACAATATTTTACACGTCTTACCAAGGAAACAATCTTAAGACATTACAAGCAAAATCTACCACTTCTCCAAGACCACTATCCATATATGTATCAACTGCTTCTGTGTGTACTTATGCTCTTGTTACCTGTCTTATTTGTCAGATTAAATTATCACTCAAACTCTGAAGTATATTATCCAGTTCCATAACCGAATCAATCTGTATATAAGTACCAACCAGGCAATAGGTTAATACAGCTGCTTATTTGTTTGTCTATTAACTTACCAAATGAATCAGCCAACTATAGTTTCATGTTTGGCTATCAGTATAAAACAATCCTTTCCGTCAATATATCTGCCTTTTACCTATTTATTTCTCTGTTTTCCTTTGTATCCCCAATCTTTTTACAAGGAATTTTTCCCAATGTTACAAGATGAAATGCATGTGAGAGAAATGCATGCTCACTTTCTGTAACTTTAACTTTAGTCCTTTACACTGCCAGTACTGCCCGACCTTACAACGCTGATCTTCTTGGGATATACGCCTTTTGTTCTGCTCAACCATCAACCACCTATTTTAGCATATTCTATCCTATTCCGTCCACCAAATCCACTCTTTCTTTTCTCTTTATTCAACTTCACTTATGGTAACTTCAATAAAGGTTTACGAAGTGAGCCGCGTTGACATATTTTACATCGCTTATTTTCTCGACCTTTCTTCATCTGCAAACCTTTTACTATAGACAGATTCATCAGCCCCACCTTGTCAATCTTCGTGCTACACATGTACTCATAGACGATAAAAAAAATCTGTGTGTGTGTGTGTGTGTGTGTGTGTGTGTGTGTGTGTGTGTGTGTGTGTGTGTGTGTGTGTGTGTCTAGGCTCGTTTTATCTTAACTTTGCCTAAAACTGCCATCTCTCTATCCTGAACGTTGCGTCATAACAACAAATTAGCGACGTGCCATGGAAAGGATGTAGAGCCATAACTTTGTCTTTTCTCTGCCCCTGAGCTACGGAAAACAACCCACAAAAGGACGAAAATCTCAGCCACGTTGAGGTGAACAGACTAAAGCAGGGTATTTCAAAGCGTCACTCTCTGGTGCCCAAGAGTAATAATACATGATCGAAAGTGGCCAAAATTTACCCAGGTCACCCTAGAAACAATGTGTTCCCTTTCAGTGCAATTATTTTTTTCTTCTACTCTTCAAAGCACCAGACGATTTTGCTCAGTTTCAAAGACGTTTCTCGTACCAAAAGGGCAAAAAAAAAAAAAAAAAATCTCCAAGTCCAAAAAAAAGTACAGATGTCTTTTGGTAATATGTTATACTGTCACCCGAAAATTTGCATTAGCTGGGAAGAACTCATCGTTGTGAAGGGATGAAATGTTTGCCACGTATCCTGTACTATCCTACTGATCAACTATAAACTAAGAAGACAATTATAAAACCCAAAAACAGCCAGCTATAAACCAGATTAAAGCAAATGCAAATGGACAAAAAAAGCACACACACACACACACACACACGCTCTCTCTCTCTCTCTCTCTCTCTCTCGGTAGGACTGGGGGATCTCGTGTGGTGTAAAGAATTCTGGTTTATTTTGTCATTGGTAATTCACTGGGCGTAGACTAACTTTGTTCTGTGTTGATTAGAGGCCTGATTTGAGAGAGAGAGAGAGAGAGAGAGAGAGAGAGAGAGAGAGAGAGAGAGAGAGAGAAATTAAGAATAGAAACACGAATGAAAAGATGCAATGAGAAAAAATCAAGAAGAAAGAGGGCGAAACATAGGAAGTAGGAGTAACTGGATGAATGGAAGAAAGTGAAAGAGAGGAAAAGAGGAGGAGAGAAAGAGGGAGTGTGTAGTCACGTGGTCTCCCTCCTACTTCCCCCCCCCTCCCCTACTCCCAACCACCACCATCATCCCATTGCATCTGGCCTGTATGGGGTATAAAGGGTTCAGGTATGGGCCGGCTGTTGCGCCTGTCAAAGCCCTTTCATTGCTTTTTCCACACGGCTTAGGCGGCCCTCAACAACAGCAGCAGCCCTACCCTACCCTACCCAACCCGCCCCTACCCTGCCCTGTCCTGCTCTGCCCTCTCCCTCCCTCCCTCTTTCTGTTCAACCCTTCGTCTCTCCTCTTTCCTGCTCTGTCCTGTCTTGCTTAATTTAACGTTTTAACCTGTCTATTTATTTTTGCCATCAATTACTCGCAAACTCTTTCTGCTGCCTTGCCTTGTCTTGTCCTGTCCTGCCCTGCTCCATCCTGCCTTGCTCAGCTCTGCCCTGCCCTGCCCCGCATTGCCCTTCCCAATTTTACCTTGCCCTGCCTTGCCGCTTCAATCATTTAGACCATCATACTTTGGACTGCCATACCTCTCGTCATTCAACTTTGCCCCACTTAACTTTCTTTCTCTAGCCTACCCTGCCTTCCTTTACCCTTCCTAACTTTGTCCTGCCCTGCCTTCCCTTCCTTATCTCTTATACCTCATTGTCGGCATATACAGTATACAACTCATCTCTACCTCTCCCCTCCCAACTCTGCCCTGTACTGTCCGTCTTTCCCTACCCTGCCTTCTCCGTTCCTCCCACTCTGCTTCGTCCAGTCCTTTCCGCCCTCCACAACCCTCTAGCATCCCGTATTTGTAACTTTAAATCTGTATTACATTATCCTCCTCTAATTCTATACCTCTCTTGCTATTACCCCTACCTCTTCCGGTCTTGTAAACATCAACTCTTCCGGTCCTACCCTCCTCGTCCATACTCAGCACTATTTTACTTCCTTAGTATCTCTCAGTCTTTAGCCATCCCCTGATCTTCCTGTTTCTGTCACTGCTCTTTATTCTTGTTCCTTCCTTACATTTCCTTTTACTCCTCGGTCTATCCTTCCCTACCTGTTCTTACTCAATTTTCTCCTCCCAATCTTTACTCTGCTCACTCTGACTCTACATTACCTGTCTTATTCATAATAAGTCTCTTCTTTAAATTCAACTTAGCTCTCTCTTCTTTATCTCTACTTATTCAATCTTATTCGTCCTCATCCTCCTTAAGTACTCCAAGTCTCTCCATCTCTTTGATCTCCCAGTTTCTTGTCTCTGCCATTCCTTTCTCTCTCCTGCTCTACCCTTCCTTTTGCCACTCAGTCCCTCCTACCCTTCCCAACTTCCCCTGCTCAGTTCTGTTCTACTCTACTTCTCTCTCTCTCTCTCTCTCTCTCTCTCTCTCTCTCTCTCTCTCTCTCTCTCTCTCTTACCCATCTGTACCCAGTCTCACCTCCACCTTCCCCTTCCCCTTCCCTGCTTTGTCCCTACTCATTCAACCTTATCTCGTCCTCATCCTCCTCAAGATCTCTCAAACCTTTAATTCTTGTCTCTGGTTAAAGAAGTAAAGATCTCTTCCTTACCACGTTATTATTATTTTTTCCTTAAATTTTGCAGTCTCTGGCGATATGAAAAAGGACATGAATAAAGGACATGGGATTATTTAGGTGTATTACGCAAAATAAATCGCTTAGGAAGAGGCATTACGAACTCTGCCAATCCGTTGCTTCGATCTCCCTGTCTCTTGTCCTCCCCTGTACACTCCTAGGTCCCCCCAGGCCTCATACGCATCTCCTGGGCCTCCTAGCTCTCCATTCTCCTCCTTATATGTTTATATGTTAACCTATTCCTTCAGCATCACACGTAAATATTCCCTTGCATCTTTTCCTTGGCGATTTATTTTTGGATACGGCTGGTTATATGATTTTGTACGTTATTAGTGTATGGTGATGTTAGAAAGATTTAAACACTGAGAAGGATGACAAGGTGTGATAAGCAAAATAAATCGCTTAGGATGAGGTGTTTGGGAGCTTCCTTAACTGATTCTCTTCTCTTCCCCATCCTACCTTTGCTCTCCCTTTACTACGTCTTGCAGTGAAGGGATTAACAAAGGTATTATCTATGTCCTCCAGTTCCTGAAGTTATTCCTAAGATAAACAAAAGAAGAAAATCAAGAATACGTTTCCCGATGAAGGAATTAATCTTGTCTTGTCCCACCTATCTTGGACTCTTCTTCTTATATTTATTTCTGCACTTTATCAATAACTCCGTTCTTCCTTTTCCCTTATTCAACCTTCGCCTCTCTCTCTCTCTCTCTCTCTCTCTCTCTCTCACCACACTCAGCCCTACGCCCCTCCTTATGTTAATTCACGCCACTAAATCACCGCCCCAGAAAAGCCCCTAATTACAGGTGACACTCCACGCTAACATCCGGTGGGCCACTTTATTTACCTACGTTACCCTCGTCGTACGTTATCGTTATAACCATCGTCATAATTATCGTGTTATAACAATAATAATAATAATAATAATAATAATAATCAGAACTATGTAAAACTGTCAGGACAGTTTTGATAATGAATAAATTCCCACAGCTACTGCCTACTAGAAGCCGAGCTATAATGGGACCTTGAGGTCAAGGTCATTGATTTGCATGTCACCTTAGGTCATCATAGCCTGTAAGTTCACAAAGTTTGGTGGCTCTAGCTTTATTCTTCCACGTAGAATCACGTGACTTTTCTGTCTTCCGGAGTAGTCCAAAATTTTGAACCACCGACGATCTCAGAGAATAATGATCCGATTTGGGCCATATTAAGCACTGCATTCTGCCCACATCCCAGGTATATGTCAGTAAAATTTCAGTCACCTAACTCAAGCGGTACTTGAGCTTTCGGGTTATTTGTTGTTGTTCCGGATCCTATCCCGATTCCAGTATTCGGATCAGGAGGATATTTGGTCAGACGAAGTGGCCAACCAGTACTACAATGTGGCATAAAATTAAGGCTGTACCTCCAACGGTATGGGAATGGCGGCGATTTGGATCTCCCTATAATACTACTACTACTACTAATAATAATAAAAATATTGATTAAAACAAAACTTCCCACAAGGATGTGGGAAGTTTTTAATAATAATAATAATAATAATAATCTCAACCCCTTCAGTGCAATGACGTCCTTTCTACCCTATTCTTGCCACCACCAGACGTTTTTAGTCAGATACAAGACCACCTTCAGGTCCTTACGCCTCCTAAGCTGAACAAAATCGTCGGGAGTGGGCAAGAATTAGTGACGTCCTCGGGGTGCAGTGGCTACAGGAGCTTCTGGTATATATAATTTGGCCTATAATCCCACACCAGGTATAATTCCGGCCAGGTGTGGAGGAGAAAGGTATATGAGGCTTAATCTTCACACTGCAAGGGATGGGTAGGCCTCTCTCTCTCTCTCTCTCTCTCTCTCGTTTTCTATGTATACTGTTATTTTTGCGTCTGTTTTTAAGTGTATGTATGTATGTATGTATGTGTGATTGCATGTCATTACGTATACCTGTGTGTGTGTGTGTGTGTGTGTGTGTGTGTGTGTGTGTGTGTGTGTGTGTATGTGTGTGTGTGTGTGTGTATGTGTGTGCCTACCGTTCGCCCGGCCTTCCTTTCAGGTGGGGTCCGGCCTGTTGAGAGGAAGGGTTAAGCTCATTTGAATGTGGCAAGGCGGACGAAATGCCCATACTTCTCATAAACCCCCTTACAGAAGCCCTTAAAACCCCTATCAGCACCCCAAACCCCTTCCAAAAACCCCAAGCCCACCTAAAAGAATCCAAACCTATATAACCCCACCCCTGAACCTCACATCGGGGCGCTCACTTGGGGTTCAGAGGTGTGGTGGTTCAGGGTGTCGGGGTTGCAGGGTGTATGCAAATGAGGCTGGGTGGGTATGCATGGGTGCCCCTGCCCCTACATATGGTGAGTCCAGTTACCCTACCGTGGGATCGCGATGGGGGTATGGGAAGAAGGGTGACTGGCCATGTAAGGGAGGCTAGGGTGGCTGGTCTGATGATGCAGAGTGAGATGGGAGAGGAGAGAAGAGAAGAGGAGAGGAGAGGAGGAGAAAGGAGGAGAGGAGACAAGAGAGCAGACAAACGTAAAGAAGAAAAATGAAGAGAAATGAAAACGTGGGAGAAGGGCACGTAGGGTAGGGTAGGGTGTTGGTTAATTTGGTGCAGAGTAAGACGGGAGAGAGTAGAGGGAAGAAAAGAATAGATTGTAAGGAGAGAAGCAAAAAGAAGGTGACTATCCATTCAGGATAGGCAAGGGTGGTTAGTGGATGCACGGTAAAACGAGAGAGGAAAGGACAGAATATAAGGAGGAAAAAAGAGGGGGTGAGAGGATAGGAAAAAATTGAAAGAAGGATGACTGGCTATACAAGGTAGGCTTATGGTTGGCTGATGCAAAGTGAGATGGGAGAGGAGAGTGGTAAAGTGAGGAGAGGGGAAATAAAAGAGAAGAAAGAGAGACAAAGGAGGGGAGAAATAAAAGAGAAGAAAGAGAGACAAAGGAGGGGAGAAATTAAAGAGAAGAAAGAGAGACAAAGGAGGGGAGAAATAAGAGAAGAAAGAGAGACAAAGGAGGGGAGAAATTAAAGAGAAGAAAGAGAGACAAAGGAAGGGAGAACAGGAGGAAAGATAACATAGAAGAGAGAGGGGGGGGGAAATAAAGAGAAACGAGACGAAAAAAAAAAATTAATTGAAAAGGAAGCGACTTAGAATACACGAAGATATTGCAAAACAGGAGACAAGAAGAGAAAAAGAAAAAAGAAAAGAAGAGAAGAGAGAAAAAAGAAAAGAGAAATGATGAGAAGGAGGAACGATTAACTAGGCCTACACAGATGCTGTTGCCGACTTACAGATATCAAAGTAGAAAACTAGTGATGGAAGAATATGACAAAGAAACAGGATTAAAAAAAAAGAAGGGAAAACACACAAATAGGAAATATGCCATCACAGAAAAATATGGGCCACACTTTCATTCACGCATCATTCAAGCCCCTGGAATCCTCGACCTTCATCCCATTCATTTTAAACCGTGATTTTCCGAAGCCTTTTCTTTTCTCTCGTACTGTATATATTCATTACTTTTCACATTCTTAGGCTTCTAATAGTCTTTCTGTTTCTCTACTGGTTTTTACCTGTTATAGCTCTCATTCTGTCTGTCTGTCTCTGAGGCGATAAAAGTTACAGTACTTAAAGTAAGACAGGGAAAGAAAAGATAAAATAGATGAGAGAGAGAGAGAGAGAGAGGGGGGGGGTAGGGAGGGCAGACAGACAGACGGAGGAGGGGGGGAGGGAAGCACCTCCTCACAAGAGATATTAATCAGGGATGAACTCTTTCAGCATCAGATGGGATAGGCAGCTGGGACAGGGAGGGAGGGAGGGAGGGAAGGAGAAGGAGGAGGGAGAAGGAGGTGGGAGGGAGGGAGGGAGGGAGGGAAGGAGAAAGAAGGAGGTGGAGGGAGAGAGGAGGTAGGGGAAGGGAGGGAAGGAGAAGGAGGTAGGGGAGGATGGGAAGGAGAAGGAGGCGGAGGGAGGGAGGGAGGAGGTGGGGGAGAGAGGAAGGGAGATGGAGGTGAGGAAGGAAGGGACGGAGCAAGAGGTGAGGGGAGGGAAGGAGAATGAGGTGGGGGAGGGAGGGAGGGAGGGGGAGGTGGGAGGAGGGAGAGGGGAGAATGAGGTGGGGGGAGGGAGGGAGAAAAAGGTGAAAGGAGGGAGAAGGGGGTGGGGGGGAGGAGGGAGGAGGTGGAGAGGGAGAAGAAGGGGGCGAGGGAAGGCTAGAGGGAGGGAGCAGGAGATAAGAGAAAGGGAGAGGAGAAGATGCAAGAGGAGATGAAGAGAGAAAAGGAAGGGAAGGAAAAGGAAGAGGAACAGGGGGTACATGGAGGTGTAGAAAAGTGTGGGAAAGAGGAAGAGAAAAGGGAGAGAAGGAGGAAGAGGAAAGGGAGAGAGAAGGAGGAAGAGGAAAGGGAGAGAGAAGGAGGAAGAGGAAAGGGAGAGAAGGAGGAAGAGGAATGGAAGAGAGGAGGAGGAAGAGGAAAGGGAGAGAGAAGGAGGAAGAGGAAAGGGAGAGAGAAAGAAGGAGGAAGAAAGGAAGGGTGATGGAGGAAAAGGAAACTGGGGGAGGATTGGGGAAAAGGAAGGGGAGAAATGAAGGAGGATGAGGTATGGCAAAGATAGGGAGAGAGAGAGAGAGAGAGAGAAGGGAGGGAAAACTGTGTAGTGGAAGTAGGAGAAAGCTGGGAGGTGAAGGAGGGAAAGAAATGGGAGGGAGGGATGGAAGGGAAGAAGGAGCAAAAGGGAAGGGAAAAATAAAAACCTTTCCTCCATTAAACAACAAAAGAAAAAAAAAAGGAAAGGGGCAAACTGACGGAAGATGAAGTAAAGAAGGAAGATGAAATGAAGGAAGAAGGAAATAAAAGGAAGAAAGATAAAAATCGAGGAAAAGGAAGTGAGAGGAAAGGGAGAGATGGAAGACGGAAAGAGGGAAGGGAAGGAGGAAAAGAAGGAAGGGAAGCTGGGAGGAGAGAAGGGAAAAGGAAAGGAGGGATGACAGAAAGAGGAAAATAAATGAAGGATACAAGGGACAGGAAGCGAATGAATGATGAAGGAAGAAAGAAAAACACGATGCAGGAAAAAGAAAAAACAGAAAAAGAATTGCGCAAGAGAAGAAGGAAAAGGAAGTTGGAAAAAGGGGGGACGAAACAGATTAGATAAAAAAACAAAAGTGGAAAAACAAAGGTGATGATATGGAATAAATGGAAAGGGAGGAGG